>NW_015173142.1:149763-207517 GCF_001447785.1 Gekko japonicus | reverse complement strand
TGCAGGTGTGTGTGTGGGGGGGGATGGAAAGCTGGAGAGAGGGGGGGAAATAAAGGTAGGTTGATGATTGGCTGGGAAGGAGATAAGGTTGCCAACTCCAGGTTGGGAAATTCATGCATATTTGAGGGGTGGAGTCTGGAGAGGGTGAGGTTTGAGGAGAGGTGGGACCTCAGAAAAGTATAATTCCATAGACTCCACCCTCCCAACCAGCCATTCCCTCCTGGGGAACCACTGTTGCCAATCTCAGAAGAGGGGTGGAAATCACTCAGAATTATAACTGATCACCAGGAGGGAGGGGGGAAGAGATGGAAAGCTGACATCAGAGCTGACATCAGAGGGGCAGGTAATGGCAGGCTGATGTTTGGCTGGGAAGGAGATAGGGTTGCCAACTCCAGGTTGGGAAGTTCATGGAGATTTGAGGGGTGGAGCCTGGAGAAGGTGAGGTTTGAGGAGGGGTGGGACCTCAGGCATGTACAATTTCATAGACTCCACCCTTCAAACCAGCCATTCCCTCCTGGGTAACAATTATTGCCAATCTCCGGGTGAGGGGTGGAGATCACTCAAAATTACAACTGCTCTTCAGGTAGCAGTTCCTCTGGAGAAAATGGTGGACTCTGTGTCATTATACCCTGCTGAGGTCGCCACAGCACTTTGACGCCGAGTGCCCAAGGCCTTGGCACTCTCCCAGAGCCTCTTTCTAGACCTCGTTGTATTTATTTCCACAATGGGCCTTATTCCTAGTAATGCCATAAAGGCCATCTTCCAAAGGAGCCATTTTCTCCAGGGAAACTGATTTCTGTTGTCTGGAGATCAGTTGTAATTCCAGGAGATGTCCAGGTCCCACTTGAAGGCTAGCAACCATAGGAAAGAGGAAGATTGGAAAAAGTATATGCCTACACTACTGATCTTTAGCAAGAATGGTAGGTAGCTATAGAACCAAATTTTTGTTTATCACTGTTAATCCTTATGTTTAACAGTTCCAATATCACACCAAATTAGCTTTTTAAGTTTTGTTTTTCCTAACTGGGTGAAGTATTGCAATGCGAAGCCTGACAACAGAAAAAGATGACTAGAAAGTCAATTGATGGCGGCATGCTCACAGACTCAACTCCCGGACCTCCCAGGGGTGTCTCTGTGCTCTGCCGGAAGGAGGGGGCGAGCAGGCTCGTAACCCCCCCAGGGGCCTGGCAAAGGGACTCTGGCCAAGGAGCTTTAAGGGGTAGCCTCTTCGATGGCGGAATGCCAGAGAATCGAGGCTCCCCTTCACTCCAGTGGTTTTTCCAGCCGAGAGACCGAATGGTACAAGTGAAGCTAATGGGCGTGAAAAATGATGAAAGAAGCGGGGTCGGAAGACCAACTATGAACGTGAGTCAACTGAGAAATGATTTTTAAAAGAAAAGACGCTCCCTACCCTATCCCGTGGAATGGGAAAAGCAAGCGAGGGGGAGACGCCTCCCATGCGCATAAACTGTTGAGTGAAGGGGGGGGAGCAGAAGAGAAATGTGTGATTGCCCAGAAGTACTCACCCAATTGAGCTAAGCAGTCAAGCACATATTCAGAGACTTAAAAAAAAAATCCCGAAAGTAAATAAACGGGGGGAAAGATGGCGGTGAAGAGGGACAGAGACAAAGAAAAACTTTTAAAAACGAAAGTAGAGTCCCCAAAGCCGAGAACGACCAGTGAGACGGCTAAGGCTGTAGCTGAGTGCATGCGCCCTCTACTGGAACAGTTACATAACTTCAAAGAACAGATGTCCATGGTAACAACAAATATTACAGCCCAACAAACGCAGTTGTCTGTAGTAACAACAAGCATTACTGCTCAACAAACGCAAATAAAGATTTGATCCAAGTAATGAAGCAGGATGCTGAGAAAATAAAGGAAATGGCTGAATCAACGCAGAAAGTGAAGAAGAAAGTGCAAAAATTGGAAAAGAAAACTACTTCTTTAGAAGATCAAATGCTTCAAGTCCAAATGGATAAGGCCGATATGATCCTGCGCTTCCAGGGGGTGCCTGAGAACAAAGGAGAGAATCTTAAAGAACTTATGAGCGAGCTACTCGCCCCAGTAGCAGAAATAAAAGCGGAATTGCTACTCAACGACATGGATGTGGCCTATAGGTCATATTCAGGATATATAAAGAAAAACAATCTGCCTGGGGAAATTGTAGTAAGATTCTCAAAGAGGCACATCAGGGATGCTATCCTGAAAGCAGTAGCGGCAACACCCTTGAAGGCAGGGGAGAATGCTGTTAGAACGCTAAAGGATATTCCATTTGAAGTAAGGCAACGTAGAAAGAAATACAAAGAACTTGTGCTCTTCCTCCAAACAAATTAAATTGGATACAAATGGCTATTTCCAGAAGGCGTAACATTTAAGATTAAAGAGAAGAAGGAAAAGATTGACTCTGTTCTTAAAGCTCAAGAATTTCTAAAGGAACAGCTGGGAAGGTCAGAGGACGAGAAAAAAGAAGAGGACAGCAGGTCCAGTGGTGAGCTGGAAACTGGTACATCTGGCGAGGACTCTTTGTCTGAGCAGGGGGCAGCGGCCCCGAAAAGTCCCTATAAGCTGCGAAAGAGAAGGGAAAAGAAGAAGTAAAGGCTGAAGGACTCTGATTTGTGCCTTTGAGAACTTTGTTTCTGGGGGATGATTGGGGATACTGTTATTGGGCAGTTAAATGTAAACTTGGAGGGTAAAAGGTTTTCTTTTTTAAAGGGTTTGATTGAGTTCATAAAAAGAATAACGATGAGAAGACTTGATGTTTTAAAGCTAGTTGGAGGGTCTGCTCTCTTGGGTTTTTAGTTAGTAGTGGGTACTTTACTTTCTCCCATATATGTAGTTCCCTTACCCCCTTTTCTGTTGTAGTTTTTGTAGTTAAAAAAACCAATAAAAAATCCCCTCCGAGGGCTCAAAAAAAAGAAAAAAAAGAAAGTCAATTAGAAAGAAACAAAAATCCCAGCCTTTTATGTATACCTGATGAGGACAGTCAAGGGACTGACAAAGAAGCTGTGTGCAAAGATTACACTTCAGCTGTGTTTAAAATAATAAACATGTTTTATTGGTCTCATAGACTTCTTCAACATTTGTGATGGGAACTGTCTTATGATTTTCAACTTTAAACATTGCCTGCACTTATTCCACTTGTGTGGTACTAAAATCCTCTTAGAGTCCTCAGTTTTCATATATACTTCCGTCTTTAGATCAAATCCAAGCCGTGCCTGATATTGAAGAATATTTATTTTACCACTGAAACCCCAGATAACTTCAAAAAACTTTAAAAAACTTATAACAAAATGCGCAGTTTTACCCACTACAATTATATTGGAAATATTCCCTTACATTTGGTTTTGTATCAGTACAGAAATGAAAAAAAAACCCCAACCTTGTGCACTTTGGAATAAATATTATGCTGACAGTTAATATGCAATACAATTGTTTCATATTATCAGCCCCAAACCTGAATGTTACTAATTTAAAAAGAACTTCACCCACACTCCATTGTTAAAGATGGGTAGCCGTGTTTGTCTGTCTGTAGCAGTAGAAAAGAGTAAGAGTTCCGTTGCACCTTTAAGACTAACATAATTTGTGGTAGGGTATAAGCTTTCATAAATCACTGCTCACTTCTTTAGATATCTGAGGAAGTGAGCAGTGACTCATGAATGCTCATACCCGACCACAAATTTTGTTAGTCTTAAAGGTGCCACTGGACTCTTTTTCCTTTGTTAAAGGTCACTTAGAGACATCCTTTCATTCCATTGTTATAATATAAATCAATGGCTGAGGAGTCTTAGTTACGATGATCCTTCTGGGAACTGGTGTTAATTTAAAGATGCATCACCTCAATCTCAATGTCATTTGTAGTCACCTGGCAAATAAATTTTAAAAACTCTTAGTCACTCCTGACTCCCAGTAAACCCTGGTGAATCACCCTGCTGACAAACGGTGAGTGCAGTCACATGTGCCAGATAAGACCGGGGGGGGGGGGAAGGCGAGGCTACGTGCACCGTAGTAATTTGACCTACCACTGCGTGATCAGACGCAGCAGTGGGTGAATCGGTTTTTTCCCTCTGCGGCGTGTTTCCGGCGTGCTGCAACGAGGGATCACTGATGCAATGGGAGCGCACCGGAGCGATCACACAGGGAAGTCTGTCTGCGGCCCGTCGCAAACCCGTTTGATAGTGCACTTTCCCCAGTATTTTTTAACTCCGCTTCTTCGGCGGTGCGAAATGGGTTGGCGACAGGTGTGGGATGCTTTCCAGATGTTCCCGTGTGATCACGCCCGTAAAATCCGCCCAGCATTCATGTGTATCGCAGGGCTACTTCTGTGTGTGATTGGGACCTATGAGAAGAAAGAAGGGGGGAGTATAATTCCATCGTTTTGCAATGAATTGGTGTTGCCTGTTGATCCATCATGCTGGTGTGGCTGAATACATCAATGCTTTTATTATGTTTGCAATAACAGCTGGCATGGGGTCATGAAATGGACACAAAATCGGATGTGACAACTTGCATATATGCAAGACTATATGCCCTCAGGCAGGGCCTGTTTGTGTTTTTGTATAGGTCTTAGTGGCTGTAGGTGCTTTATAAGATGACAAACAAGCAGCCACCCTAAAGGCATTTTAGTGTGAGATTGCAACTGGCTTGCAGCAATATATGGTGAAGTTAACACAGGGGAAGAAAATGTGATGATGCCTGGGTCATGGACATTAGGAAATCATTCCGCATAATTTCCCTCCAATCAGTCATTTCATAAAAGCTTAAGTGTGTTTTGTAGTGCGGTTTTGCAGCAAAGGAGTTCTTGCCAATGGAGATCTTTCATTGAAAGATCACCAAGGAAACCTGCTCTGGAATGAATAAAAGAACAGTGTGTTAACAACAACAAAAATGATATGCCCATACACATACCTCACCAATATAGATATAGACAGATAGTGGAGATATCTGCTCTGACTGGCAGCAGTTCTCCAGGGTAACAGGAAGGGGTCTTTCTCATCACCTACTACCTGGTGCTTTCTTCATGGAGTTTGTAGGGACCCAACTGGGGACCTTCTGTGTATAAAGTAGATGCTCTACCACTGATCTATGGCCCCTCCCAAAGGGTAATATGGAGATAACAGAGAACTGCCCCCCCCCCAAATATGGGCCTGCATCAAAGCATTAAGTAACTGATCTGGACTTCTTTTTAAAGGAAAATGGTGACACAGCACTTTGTAGCTAGGGAATACAACGGCCTCTTTCATGCAGGTTGCATGTGATAAGTATTCTAAACAATGTGTACAATTAAGGTGCTATACAATTATGAATAGCCAACATTGTTTTCTGTGTAACTTGAGCTAGTATAACATTAGTGGATTGTATTTCTGTCCTTTGGATGGTCCCAGTGGTTAGAAACTAATTTTCATGTTCCCCTTTAATCCAACACTTCTTCCAAGGAGCTCAGGGTGGTGTCATCTACTCCTCAGAATAAGATTGTGAAGCAGGTTAGGCTGCACGAGAGTAGATGGCCCCAAAGTCCATGGACTTTATGACACAGCAGGGGTTTGAATCCAGGTCTTCCCATTGCTAGCCCAGCATTCTAATAATACACTACACTACACTATAGTGGCTCTAAACTTCTAATCTTGTGGACAGCTTTTGCCAGCTCCTAGCTCTTGATGGGGCACTATTAATACCAGCATCTACAGTGAAGAGTCTGTGTGTGATTTTGGATGCCTCCCTATCTATGGAGACCCAAATTTCAAGGGTGACCAGATCAGCATTCTTTCATCTTTGCCAGATCAAGCAACTGGCTACCTATCTCTCTCCCCATGACCTAGCCCAACTGGCCCCCTATCTCTCTCCCCATGACCTAGCCCCAGTGACCCACGCAATGGTCACCTCCAGGCTGGATCACTGTAACTAGCTCTATGCAGGGCTGGCCTTGAGACTGATCCCGGAATCTCCAGCTGGTCCAGAATGCAGTGGTGCATGTTCTTACAGGAACACCAGTAAGAGCACATATACATCTGGTGCTCCACCAGCTGCACTGGCTCCCAGTTGAATTCCAGGTCAAGTTCAAGGTTTTGGTTTTGACCTTTAAAGCCCTATATGGTCTGGGACCAACATACATTCAGAACTGTCTCTCCTGGTATGTCCCTCATAGAGCATTATGCTCATTAGATCACAACTTGTTGGTGATCCCCAGCCCTAAAGCTGTCTGCTTAGCCTCAACCTAGTGGAACACTCCCTATCGAGATCTGGGCTCTGTGGGACTTAATGCAGTTCCGCAGGGCCTGTAAAACGGAGATGTTCCGCCAGTCCTATGGTTGAGGTGATGGAGATTCACTCATACTGGCCTCCTCCTCTATTGTTGTCATCTGTTTCACTTCCATCTTCCTGTCTAATGGCCCCCACCCCCCCCCCCCCAGTACTAGCTGTCATCCTGCAATCATACAGAGAACCTGCTTGGGAGCAGGTGAAGATAGAGTCGGCTGAGTCAAATGGTGCCATTGTTATTATTGATTTTAATTGCCTACTATAATTGGATTTTATAATTGTTATGTTATATATTGGATTGTGTATCTACTGCTGTTGTAACCTGCCCTGAACTAAAAGACCAATAAATAAATAAATAAATAAATATCAACTATCGTATTCTATAAACAAAACTCTTTTGAATGGCATGTTTCGGCAGCAGCTGTGCATCATCACCACCACCACCACCACATTAACACAGAAGCTAGTTTTGGGGAAATTATTTATTACATACTGGTACGCCCTCCCCCTGTTAGCTCCAAGTGAGACTTCCTGACCTATGTGGGGAGGGGTACAGGGAGAGGACTGACAACAGGGATAACTTCCTGTTGAGTAGCCAATCACGTGGACAGAAGCTGAATTATGCCAAGCACAGTCAGAGCTGTATTTCTTGACTGACAGCGGACTCAAGACCCTATACAACAGAAAACAGAACAGTACTACATTTCTGTCTACTAACACAAATCATAAGAATTCTTAGTTGTGAGTTTTTCCAAATGAATTCAGTGGGATGAGGCAGATCGCTTAAACAGTGGTTTTCACTAATGAGGGCTGCTGTGCAATGAATGGGAGACAGCCAGGAAACACAATTCTGTAGAAATAAAGTGGTACAAATGCCAAAGTTTCAAGTAGCCTGGAGCACTAAAATGCTGCATTTCTAGGATGATCAGACAATACAACTTTCTCTGATGTGAACATGAAAGAGATCTCATGCTCCACAAGTATTTTCGTAGTGATTATCAGCTGCGGTATCAGATTGTTTCCTTGAGTAAAGCTCCCATATAAGGCGGAACAGAATGAAGCATCTGTATTTTATTCACTCAAGCTTTTCTATGATGGCTATTTTGAACCCAGCAATGCAGGGATGGCTTGGTTGCAGACAGCCCCCCCCCCAACAAAGCTTCTTAAGAACAGCAGTAATGGGGCGCCTAATAGAGACACAAACTGAGGGGCAGAGCCTCTGACAAACCAAGGTTAGTCAGTTAGTGTGGCAGAAGATACTTTTGCCTCCCCACCAATATCACTGACCAAGAATACCGAGTGAATGCAAAGAGGTAGCTGTGTTAACCTTGTTGTGGCAAAATAAAACAAAAGTCCAGGGACACCTTAATGACTAACAACCTTTATTTCAATATGTGTGTTTCTGAGGTGCAAGCAAGTGAACTGGGACTTGTGAGGGTCATATTGAAATAAATCTTGTTAGCCTTTAAGGTGACAAGAATACAGAAGTCCCCCAGTTCTGGTTTAGCACTTAGATGCTTTGAGAACCAAATGTTGCCAGATTTTTCATTACTCTAAAGCATCAGTTGGCTAGTTTACAATTCAGCATAGTAAGACAGGGCTCTTTTTGTAGAAAAAGCCCAGCAGGAACTCATTAGCATAATAGGCCACACCCAACAGCAGAAACCGATTAGCATATTAGGCCACACCCCTGACGGCACAGCTCATTAGCACATTAGGCAGCACCCCCATGTTACCAGAAGTGTGGTTATCCAGCCACACCCACCTTTTGCTTGTTATTCTGTTTACCTTGTTTGTTGTCAAAACCCAGGGCTTTTTTGTAGCAGGAACTCCTTTGCATGTTAGGCCACCCACCCCTAATGTAGCCAATCCTAATGAGTTCCTGCTGTTGGGTGTGGCCTATTATGCTAATAAGTTCTTGCTGGGCATGGCCAACTTGGAAGCCAGCCAGAACTTCGTTCCTGTGCGTTCCTGCCCAAAAATAGCCCTGGTAAGATATATCTAGCACTATTCTGATACAATACAATATTTTTCTTGACTGAAAAGGGAAAAAAATGAAATGCTCACTGAGTCTTGGGGTGCGGTCAGACGGGTAGGTTGCTGTGGCAGTATATCGGCCCTAAATAAGCCGCTTGAGTTTGGGACACTTTGTGATAATTACACAGCAGCCGCTAAGCTGGCATCATAGTGCCATGGGCCCGTGGTCAGTGGGTCACATCAGCAACACGCTGCAATCCATAAACCCATAGCTGAATGGATTTTTTTTCTAAGTACCACTGCACATGCACAGAAGCAGACAAGAGCAGACGTGCTCCTGTCAGCCCCCATATAGTTCCAAGAACTCTTTTGCCCTGACATGTCTGCACGGCCTCCCTAGATATTGTCCCACTGTCCAGGGTGGCCAACTGTAGTCCCCTCCACATTTAGCGGAACAGTTCCCGCACCAGGGAATCGGGTGATAAATGTTCTGTGGCTCTCCCGCTTGGCATTAGAGTTTGCCTGCAGCATCTTTAGGTTCCTCTGTCCCTGCCTCCTCACCCAAACACCAGGCTTTGCATGTGTGCATGTGCTTCCAGGCAGGAGCGCCACATGCAGCCGATGGGGGTGCTGAAGCATGGAGTGGGGTTGGAGAAAACCCCCCAAAAGGACATGCTGGAAACATAGAGGAATGATCACACCAGTCATCCATGGTGGGCCCAGGCAATCAGATGCCCAGAAACCCACCATGGAAGCGCCTCACTGAGGTAGCCACCGGAATTTGCTGGTGGCTATTTAATCCACGTGGGAGTCATTTTAGCATGAGGTAGGGATGATTGGGGCACAGGAACCAGATGTGCGTGTTTGATTGAGCCCATTTGATCCGGAGGGGAAGGGTGGCTATTTCAGGCCAAATTGCTTGTGTGATCGTACCTTTGGTTAAACAATCTGCCAGTGAAGCACTTTGTGTGCTCTCCTATCCTGTTGTCACTACAATGGACAGAGTTTTCAACCACTGCCACTGGAAATAAATTCTCCAGCTTCCAATGAATCTGTGTTTCCGGAAGACTTAACTGAACCTTCAATGTTTAATTTGCATGAACCTACTGCATGAAATAACCTATTTATCCTCTTTTTAATAAACAATTTCCCTTTGAAGAAAAGTTCCTACGTCATGTTGCAAATTATTCTGTTCTTTATGCTTCTGGGAGATGCAGTCAGAAAAAGAGAGTGAGCGCGAGCACGAGCGAGATATCACTACAGCACTACCCAGTTATATAAATAAAAAAATGGGTCAGGGGGAGGAAGCAACTCATTCTAAAAGTTTTTCTTTTTGTTGGGAATGTATTTTGAGAACTATTTGAAAGACTTATTTATTTTGATTAGCACACCAAGAGACTTCACAACTCTCTTCATTTCACTTGGCTTTGGACATTCTACAGTTTAAGTTTTGTACCCATTCCATAATGATCACAAAGGCCAAATTCCTCCCAGTAACAGAGGTCATCTGTGTATATACTTTCCTCTTAACTTGTCCCACCAGTACATCAGAGAGATAAAATTTATTTGGAATCTCAAAAGCTCTCTAAAAAGCCAGAGCCTGAAGGGTGGTTCAAAAACCGCTACCATTTGGATGGTATCACAAATGATCTGGCATGCTTGCTCAATTCACAAACTGTTTTAAAATATTTATTTTTAAAATTATTTCAGTTATACCCCCCTTTCCACCCAATGAGGACACAAAATGGCTTACATTGTTCTCCTCTCTTGCATTAAATTAAATAAAATATTATTCTAGAATGTATTTAATTTATCTTTATTTACTCCATCCATATCCCTCTTTTCTCTCCAATGGGAGGAAAATTGTATTGGAATCAGTTTGATACTCATACTCTAACTATTTTTGACTTTGTTCCCAACTAGTAGTTCTCTGGTGCCATTACTTTTTTTTTAACAGCCCCAAAGGGGCTGAATTTTTTTATTGCATTTTCTAAATAAACTACAAGAAATCAAGGGAGGGGAATCTATAAACTATGGGAGAAAGTAAAGAAAACCACTAAAAACCCAAGAGATGAAGGTCATACATACTTACAGAATTAGCTTTTTCAAACAGTTAATATTTGTTAGCGTTGAAGGTGAACAATAAAGGTATCGCTTCTATCATCAACCCCAGCAAATCTGACTATATACAGAGGCATACAAGAGCATAAATGAAATTAGCTAGTGCTAACATCAGGAAACATCAGCATCTCTTTTTTATTTAAACTCTTTTGTTCCGCACTTAATGGCCTTCCCCCATCTTAAAATTGAGTCTTCTTCAGTGAATGTAATTGCTGTCTCATCTTCTCTTCCTTTGTTGCAGTTTTCTTCTCTTTATCTTGTTCTTCTGTTGGTTCTTATTGTTGCAGCAATAGCTGACCAACCTTGGACAGAGTCAAATCTTTCCTTTTTATTCATATCTTCAATTGTAAAGCAACCTATTGCTTTAGGTTGTATAGTCTAATTGTCTCCTGGAGAATCTGGCCCACTCTCACCAAACTGATTATCTTCTCTATATATTCTGGATAAGTCCATAGATCATATCCATTCGCTTTATAGCCGCTTTTAATCTGCAACTGGTTCTGAAGCAACATTAAGCCTGTTTTAGATTCTCCCATGCAGTCTTAATATCCTGGAGCTCCGTTAGTCTTCGAATCATTTGCCTTTTCCATTTGAAGCCATGTAGCTGATTCTCTGGTGTTGACTTTATCCATATACAGATGCCTTTTTTTTTTTGCACCAGTAGGGGTCGCCATATCAGTTCACCATTAGGAAGAGTCACCTGACCTGACTGGGTGGACTCACACTTCCTGAAGAAGAGTTAAGTTTCATTTACATCTCCTTCTCCTCTTTCCGTCGCCATTTTTAAGGATGTTTATTTTATAAAAGCTGCAAACGTCCCGAGTGCCTGCTTAGTCGCTTACATTCTTCTTGTAAGCTCTGAACTATAGTTCATTGTTACTTTTAGCTCCATCCCCCCCGTAAATGCTTTGGATTTCGCCTCTCCCCCCCGCTTATTTTTGGGGACTTCAAGCCATTACTCTGGTGTTTTCTTTTCAACTCAACTCACACTTCATACGTAGATCAAAAGGATCTTGCCAACAGGTATGCTTGCCGCCCGACCTCCAATCGCTTGTCCCGGTGTGCGTAGCTGTGTCCATTTCTGGAACGCAGCGGAGAGACCACCGGGGCATAGGGGCACCTCAATCCACCGGCAGCAAGCCAGGCTTTGGGGGGGCGCATACAATCGCACCCCCTCTCTAGTCGTTGGTTCATGGATCATGTCCCTGGGAGCTCGCAGGGGACATGCCCGCCATTAGCTTGCCATTACTGATACCTGAACAAAAGAGTGTATGCTCTCAGCCTGAAAAAGGGAGTTAAAGATCTGTGTGTGTTCCGTGCTTGTAGAATACCTGTTTATAAAGAACAATTCCAGTGAAAATAGCCACTCTGATAGATCTCTAGGCTGTATATTGCTAGGAAGGATTCATGCAGCATTGCATTGATCATTTGATGAAACATGACACAGGAGGTTATTGGTAATACTGAAAAAAGGACAGGTAAGAAAATGATTAAAGGGAGAAAGATAAAGGCATGTATAAAGCTTTTAGGCTGAAAAGATGGGGAGAGGGAAAATATTGATGGCATCAGGCAAAAGGTTAAGAGAAGAATTTACAGAGTATGGATTGGTTAACCTCATCAGATAGAGAAAATATAAATGGAATGAAATTCTGTGATGCGAAATATAAGGTTATATACATCTGCAGACATACAATAACATTTTTCTCAGTAACTGGAAACAACAGTGTAAGAGATACCAAGTGTATTGATTGATCATTAACACCCCCCCAAAGACCTGCCAAAGAGAGACTATAGTATTTTCTCCCTCTATTCCACATTTCTGGCTGCTATCCCAGCCTGCATCACCATACCAGGCCATAAGAAAGCTTGCTGTACCACAAACCCTCCCACGAGACTTCCTGCTGGCATTCTTCTCTGCCCACTGCTGCTCAGTTAGTCAGCAGAGAAAAATAAATTAAAAACTGGCCATTGGATGGATGCTGTTATATCACTTCCAAGGAAAAACCTGGAAATGACACCATTCTTTCCTAGGAATTGCTGGAAACTCTGTGGTTTTACCATAGAGTTGGATAAAGAAGAAAAAAGGGGAAAAAACTGAACCTAAAACTAGAATTCAGAACCTAAAAAGGTTAGTCAGGAATAGAAAAGGGCCAACTCTAAAAATCTAATCATAAAATATACAAAAATATATATGTGTGTTTATTCAATATAAATTAAAATAACGAACAAGGGCCCATTCATACCTCATATAAAACTATAAAAACATACAAGGGCTAATAAGATAGACCTAACGCGTTTCGGCCTTTACAGGCCTTCCTCAGAGGTCTAATACATACAGAACATATTGGCTGATGTGCAAAAATACATACAATCCTACATATACAATATATGGAGTAAAGACCAGAAATCAGTTGTTCCAAAGTTTAACCACTGGGCAAGGAAAAGAAATAAAAAACTACAAATGAAGCCTCCAGTGAAATCACATGTCCAGTGGTACTTCTCTCTGGTCAACTGTATATTCATCTGAGGTTGTACAGCCAAATGTTCCAAATAAAATGTTCCTTAACCTGCTGGGACCTGGGGGCTGGCAACCCTACCTAGTCCCCACCCCCCTCACACTCCATCTAGTTGCCAGCAACCCTGCCTCCCACATACATGCACACTTACTGAGCCATCCAAGGAACCAACAGAAATCCCACAACAAGTTTTCATCCCACAATTTGCAGTCATACTCAATTTATTCTGCCGCTAGAGATCACATTCCATGCTGGTATCAGGGAGGTGTTCAGGAGGGGGTGACATGCTTCTCTGACCCTGTCAGCAATTGCATCGGTGATGGGGAGAAGGCTACTCCTTCCAGATTCATGCCTCTATTACTCCAGCTGCCTCTGGAGCTTGGAGCAATGGACCCTGCCAGGAGCATAAGAGCATATGTAGAGCCTGTGTTATGTACTGAGCCTGTTTCCTTGCAACACGGTGCTGCCAGAGACAGGGTGAGCTTGGGGAGGAAATACAATAGACCATCAGGATCCTGGCAGCCACCAATGAGGATGCATAGTTGTATAAATAGCCTGTTGTTGGGAGTGGGTGTGTGATGGGTGTCGTGATCTACGGGCTTATAAGCAGGGCTCCGGCCCTGCTAGAGTCGTCTTATGTTCTGCTGAAATCACTTAATAAACTATGAGCTGATCACTACATGTGCCTCGAACCCAGTATATTTCAGCCTGCTAGGTTAGACCAAAGGTCTATTTAGTCCAGCATCCTATCTCTCACAATAGCCAACTAGTTGCCCTGGAGGGCCAAACAAACTGCACAGAGGCTAACGTCCTCCCCTGATGCAGCTTCCCAGCAACAGCATCCAGAGGCTTGCTGTCTGTATATGTGGAGGCTCCCTTCAGTCACCATGAATAGTAGCCATTGATAGACTTCTCCTCTATAAATCTGTCTAATCCTTTCAAAGCTATCTATGCTTGTGGCCATCACTACCTTCATTGGCAGTGAATTTCACAGTTGAATAAATAAGTAATTCCTTTTGTCTGTCCTGAACCTATTTCCCAACATTGCCACTGGGTGCACCCGAATTTCAGTATTATGGGAGAGGGTGAAAAAGTTCCCTCTATCCACTTTCTCCACCCTATGCATAATGTTATAAGTCTGTATCAGGTCTCCCCTTAGCCATTTTAGCCCCTGGGTCATAGAAGGATGTATGCCTCCCAGACCATTCCTACTACAGCCTGGGAGAAATTAGCTTCTACAGAGTTGGCTGCACCACTGGAGCTCACTTGCCACCCCAAAAGCAGTGAGGTAGCTCACCTCTCCCCCAGCCCTGCCACATGATCAACCTGCTTGAGGCAATGGAATTGCTTGAGGTGTCAAACAAGCAGAGCCCTCTTTGGTGTTACTTCAGTTAAATTACGTGTGAGGAAGAGGTTTCAGGCTAGCAGCTGAGTCTGCCGCTGTTAGTGAGAGGCAGCAAAAAGCAGCAAGACACCACTCTTGCCGGGTGTCTCTGTAGCCGAGGCAAAGGTATGAAATGATACCAAGAAGCCTTTGAATTTTCTTTTCCACAGACAGCAAATACCTTCATACTGAACAAATGGAGTCAAAATTCACGAGAGAGCATAAACACGGAACTAAATGTGGCCACATGCTCAGAGGCTTTGATCCGACAGCACACGGGCAGAATGGCTGCATGCATGTATCCTATGGTTGCCAGCTCCAAGTTGAGAAATCCTTGGAGATTTGCGGGGTGGAGCCTGGGGAGGGTGGGATTTGGAGCTCAGCAAGGATGGGATGCCAGAGGGTTTACCCTCGGAAACTGCCATTTTCTCCAGGGGAACTGATCTCTGCAGCCTGGAGTTTGGCAACCTTAGTTGTTAGAGGCAACCTTGGCTCTTTTCTGATTTAAGGCCTATGCAGAGAGCAGAACTGCAGCCATCCCCCCCCCCTTCCCAATGTCCCAAGTGACAACCAGAATTATTGCACAGATAATCCCAGATAAAAGGAAGAAAAACAGGGTCTTGGTTCTGTTGTCTGTAAGTGCCAAAGTAACAGTAGATCTTCCCTGGGGGCATGAACCAACCCTCATTTTAATGAGCACCAGTTATAGGAAGGATTTGGGGTGGGGTGGTCTGTTCCAGAAACATCCACTGAGGCAGAACCGCCCCTTCTCTGAGTGATTTAGGCCAATTTATTTAGATACAAAATCTATTAGCTGCCTTTCCCCCTTGTGGAGCTCAAGGCGGCTTACAACATAGTTAAAAGGTTTATAAAAACACAATGAAAGCAATATAATAAAACCCCTTAGAAGTCACAGTTTAAAAACTGCAATTAGGACTGCCAATAAATAAAAACACAACAGATCACCAAACAAGATACTGTTGGGTACAGAGGAAAAACTCATAAAGAAACTATATAATTTTCTTTTGGAATTTAAAATGCAAGACGAGATAGTTAAACCCTCAATGATAACGTGGGTGCAAAATTTAGGTTATAGTATAGATTTGGAGCAATGGATAAAGGTATGGTGTACAAATATAACAATAAGGAGAGCCACATATAAGGAAAACATATACAAAATGTTTTATAGGTGGCACATATCCCCAGATAGACTAGTGAAATGTTACCCTAATCTGATAAACACTTGTTGGAAATGTAAGAGAAATGTTGGGACCTACTTTCATATGTGATGGCTATGTGACAATGCAAAAAAATATTGGTTGATGATTCAAGAGATGTTACAAGAAATAATAGAGTTAAAAGTACCACTAAAGCCAGAACTATTTTACTGAACATAATTCCAGATGTATATAAAAAGCAGGATAAGTATTTGATTATACATGTAATGACGACTGCCAGGATCCTGTTCACTAAACTTTGGAAATCAGAAAAAAATCCATTAAGGGAAAAAATTGTACTGAAATTACTAGATATAGCTGAAATGGATACGTTAACAATATTGCTGCAGGGAAAGGGGGAAGAAGCATTTGATAAAACTTGGGTGAATGTACATAAGCAGATTGGTAATATAACAAAAAAGTGTAATGGTGTATGAATTAAGATGTATGGTTGGTTTAATAGTTAGAAAATTCTTTTGTAAGTTAAAAATGCTTTCAGCATATAGCCTGAATTACAAATATTTGGAAAACTGAAAATAATAATAAAATAAGGAACTGACTGGACATTATGGTTATCCGAAAAACTTACATTTGGTATTTCTCTTCTAAACTTGCAACGTGGCTCTGCGTAGCTTTGTAAGCTGAGTAACCTGGTAAAGTGACACTCCTGCATTTGTAGCTGACTGACTGACCCTGGGAAGTCATCTCCATGGATTTTATAACTGACTTGCCACCCAGCAAAGGGAAAACTGTGATCTGGGTGGTGGTTGACATGTTTTCTAAGCAAGCCCATTTTATTCCATGTAAACAATTGCCCACTGCTAAAGCACTGGCCAAGCTGTTCATGCACCATGTGGTACAATTGCATTCACTACCCTGGAAAATAATATCCGACCATGAAGCCCAGTTCGTGGCTAAATTCTAGAGGAAAAAACTCCTACAGGTGTTTCTTAGATGTTTTACAAATTATCAGCAGACGACTGGGTAGAGCTGTTGCCCTATGAGGAGTACAGTTAAAATAATTCCGTGCATAGCTCTACTGGACTTTGTTTATGGCTATGAGGGGGCCCTCTCCCCACGGTGTCGTCACCTGCCCGGGGCCAGGGGGATCTTAGTGCCTGGTGGCAGGGTTTAAAACAACATTGGAGCCTCATTCAGAAAACGTTAGCCAAAGCTAAAGAGGATTACAAAATTCAAGGAGACAAGGGGTGTGCCCCTGAGTGGAATTTACAACTTGGGGACTCTGTTTATTTGTCCATGAAGAACCTGTGTGGCCTTCAAATGGGGAGGAAGTTGGGGTGGAAATATGTGGGACCATTTAAAGTCACCCGGGTTATAAATGAGGTGGTTGTTGAACTCGATTTGCCTAAGTCACTTAAGCATATTCACCACGTGTTTCATTTCATCTTGTTAAAAAGGGATCTGGGTTCGAACAAATGGAGACCATGACCAGCAGCCCCTCCACCTCCGATGCTGAATGGTGAACCACATCAGGAGGTTGAAGAAATCTTGGACTCTAAACTGAAACATGGTTGCTTATACTATCTGATTAAGTGGAAAGCGTTTGACCCCTCCCATAATGAATGGGTGAGCAGCGAACACTTTAACACCCCCCAAATCATGCACACCTTCCATAGAGCTTACCCTTTGAAACCAGCAAGGTAGGGCCTTCGTGGTGGCAGTATGTCAACTTGGCACCCCTTCTTGGGCTTGGTTGCCATGGTGACATGGACTGTGTGAACAAGAATGTATACTTTCGCTTCTGGCCACTGTACTGTTATCTGTTGTACTGTTATCTGTCTGATGTAGCCATGTAACCTTGAGACCTACACTGTCTTTGATATTCTCTTTCTCCTGGGGATTGTAGGCTGTTGGTTCAGAAGGTTTTTAGCTTAGGTGCAATTGGTTTGCACACTTTGTGCACTTGACCTCAGTCCTAACAAAGAACGTTATGAGTCTGGATCTTATTAATGTCTCAATAAACTTTAGTTCGAATGACTGTTATTGGGAGCTGATTTCTCCAGGGGCTCTGCCACTCTGCTAACTAATGGTGACTGGACTAACCAAACCAGTTAACTGCAATAGGTTATGGACCCAGTCCTTAACCAGGTTAACCACCTTAACTAGTACTTGTCTCACTGGAAAAGTCTGTGGATCCAAAGTATTGAATCTGCCTCCCTCAGCAGCTAAACGAGAGAGCTGGCTGACAGGTTTGGTTCTTTTGCAAGACAAAAGTATTGAAAAGCTGCTGGAAGCAGTCTATTTGCGAAACACAGAGCTCATATTAGAGAGACAGAGAAAAATAAAAAGGAAAGCATCATGGCTGAGACTTGGATCAAACGAAGTCCTCAAGTTCCCCTCACAAGGAGCAACTTTGCAGAATGGCATGTGTGTCTGAGGTTTGCCTTATGATCCCAATGACTGAAAGGTCACCTGGAGAAGGATACCCCCCCAGGCAGCTCATTGGAGGAGGAAAAGGCCAAGTGGGAAGCAAATGACCGCGAAGCCCAAGCCATAGCCCAAGGCATTATAGTGAGTTCTTTGTCTGCATCTTATTTGTCTAAAATACAGAACTTTGAAAATACTAAACAGATTTATGATAAATATCTCAGATCTCATATTCAGAAAGGATGGACTTTTAGATTAATGCTGAGAAATGATTTGGACAGTGTGAAATATATAGAGACTGAATGCTTCCAGACACGTGTGAGCTCCCTGCAGGATATTTTCTCTCAGCTTGCTGATTCAGGGGAGACTCTGGACAAACCAGCTAAAACGACTGCTTTATTCCATCTCCCGCCCCCCCAGTTTCATTCCAGTGATTTCATACCTGGAAATTAAAGGAGATTTAAGCTTTGCACTGGCTGTGAATGAGATTTCTATGGAAGTTTCCCATAGAAAAGCATTGTCTCAAGATTTTTGCATGTTACCAGATCAATTTTTAAACAAGGTTTCTTTTAAACTACAGCGTCTGCAAAACTCCAGAGCTGGAGCCTATGCAGTCAGCCCCAAAGTTGACAACCACCAACCTTCAGGGCCATTAAAGAAGGAATGTGCTCAGCGATGTGCCGGGCCGCTTCCTTCTACTTCAAACAAAAGAGCTCCTTACTTGTTACAATTGTGGGGGAGGGGCCACTTTTCAGCAGCGTGTTCATCACCTAAGCCAGGCAAGCCCAATGATTTCAAAGGGAAACTCGATCACAATTTTAAACATAGAAACTATTCTATTTTTGATAATGAACAGAATGGAAAGATACTTTTAGACTCTGGAGCTACACAGTCACTATTTAGCTCAGAGGAATTGTTTACAGAAGTACAAGAAATAAAAAGGCCTATCAGAGTATATTTGGCCAATGGGAACTTTGTGAAAGCAAATCATGTTGGAACTGTGATTTTACCAGTGAGTGATGCAAAAGGACAACTTAAAATTGAGAATGTCTTGCTGATTCCTGAACTAAAAACAGACATCCTATCAACAAGTGAACTCGCCAAACCAGGATTTGAAACACTTTTTACTGCTCATGGCTTTTTTGCTATAAAGGATGGACAGACTTATGTCAAAGGAAAATTAGGAAATGGACTTTATAGTGTGGAAAGAAATGAAGATTGGTTGAGTATCCAGACGTCAGTACCTTATAATTATGGGAGACTTCAACTTCCCTGATGTGTGCTGGGAGACGGGCTCAACAAAGCGACAAGAATCACGCAACTTCCTGACCTGTCTGGCTGACAACTTCCTTTTTCAAATGGTGGAGGAAGCTACAAGGGGCTCAGCCATACTGGATTTAATATTAACCAACAGGGAAGAATTGGTAGATGGGGTGAAGGTGGTGCGGACCTTGGCTGTTTTGGCTTTTCTGGACCTCATTGTTGGGGTGGCGTGTTTGGAACCTCGTCTTCAGCTTACAGATCCCTAATTGCTTCTAAAATCACTCGGCTTTCTTAACCCAACTTCTCCCCTTTGGAATCTCTTCAAGAATCAGTGCACTGAACTTTGCCTGGTTTTCAACGCTCTCAATTTTTTCTTTACTCCTTTCCCCCCCTTTTCTTCCCCCCCTTTTTTCATGTGTCTTTGCTTCTTTAGATCAGAAAACTGCAATGTTCTAAATTTTTCTAAGAAGTGGAAACCAAATAGCGTCCTATCCACGCCTGAGATCGTCATTCACCACATAGAGAGAACTTTAAAACACTGGCTATTGTGACAACACTCCTTTCCTCCTGCACTTCTACTCCCCCTCACTATCCACTAGCTGCTCCAACACCAGGTGTCATTCAACTGATAAGAAGCCAGGGGAGAGAAGTATATCACATTTGAACATTAGAAAACCTTGGGGGGGGGGGAACTGAGAAAGATCTATAGAACTAGTTCTAGCTTAGAATAAGGAAATATAGACATAATTTAGCATAATAAAGAAATAGGCTGTTTCTATTGGTTTACTTAAGTCTTGTCTTTTAGTATAGAAGAATAAAATCAAAGTCTCAAGAGCCAACTTAGTATCAACAAGCTGTAAATCTGTATAGCCTTGATTAGAGTAATTATTTTTTGTAACGATCTAGCTTAAATTTATTGAAAATGTCTAGAGTTTCCACAAAAAAAGCTGCTGCCTCTTTAGGGACCCTTAAACTAGGCACAACTAATCTATCGCCTACAGCCATGAAAGATCTTAAGGTCCTGATACAAGAGACAATTAAAAAAAGATAATGGAAGTAGTTGAGCCAATTAAAGAAATAATGAAAGAGATGTCTCAACAATTAACAACTAGAATGGATGAGATAAAAAAGCAGTTGTCAGAGAATGCTCAGAAGATAGCTGAATTTAACAACATAATTACAAAAACTGAAGAGAAAACAGAACAAATAGAAACTAAATTATATAAAATTGATTCCAGACAAAATTCTCTAGAACAAGTTTGATAAGACTACAGCTGGATAAAGCAGCTCTTATTTTAAGGTTTCAAAACATCCCAGAAGAAAAAGACGAAGACCTGAAGAAGAAGATGGCACAAATCATTGCAAAGTACATTGAAACTGATGATCATGAGAAAGTTCTAGATGAAATTGACATAGTATTTAGAAGAAATTCAACACATGCTAGAAAAAACCAATTCCCAAGAGAGGTACATGTTCATTTTCGTAGGAGAACATTAAGAGAAGAAATTCTAAAAATTTCAAATCAACCCCCTCTTTTTTTTAGAGAATGCAGAAATAAAAATACGAAAAGAAATTCCCTGGAGAATTAGAGAACCAAGAAGAGAATACCAGGAACTGACAACAATTTTGAGAAAAAATGAAATTTTATACAGATGGTTACTCCCAGAAGGTCTGACATTTGATTACAAAGGGTAAAGATTTAAAATCAAATTGATTTTTAAAACTGAATATTTTCTTCAAAAACATGGAACAGAGCTCGGAAGGGCAGAGGGAAACCAAGAACACCTAGAGGAAGAAGTAGAGGAAGAAGAATCTGAATCACAGGGAGCCTCAGCAAGGAATATTGAGACAATACCCAGAGCTGTGGAAAAACTGACACTAAAGAAAACCCCAAAGACCATGATTTCAAAGATATATACAGGGAAAAAAGAGAGGAGCAAGAAAAGGAATCACAGACTGAACTTCAAGATGAATAAGAAAACACTAAGAATAATTTCAGTAAATGTTAATGGCTTAAATGCACCTCAGAAAAGACGAAGGATTTTTCATGAACTTAAAAAACTTATCTTTAACATTATCTGTCTTCAAGAGACACATAAAAGCAGCAGACCAAAAACATCTTCAAATGAAAAACCTGGGCAAAACTTTTATTGCAGCTGATAAAGATAAAAAGAAAAGAGGGGTAGCAACATATGTTAAAGAACATCTCCAACTAGAGCTACTATACGCTGCAGAAGATGGACGAATCCTTTTAGTGCAAATACAAAGACAACGGAAAAAGATGCTTATAATAAACATTTACGCACCAAACCAACATTAAGAGAAATTCTACATCAACTAAGAGAACTGATCGCTAATTTTGAACATGATGAACTTTGTGTAATTGGAGGCTTCAACACGGTTGTCGACAAAACTTCAGATAGGAAACCGAACAAAAACGAAAAGAAATACAGCCAAAAATTAAAAAGCAAAGGCAAGTGAAATATTTACAAATTCAAAAACAGATTAAGCAACAAGAAGAAAAGATGAAACACAATACATCAAATGAACAGAAAAAACTCAAACTTAAACTTCTACAACAACAAATGAATTGCCTTTTGATGCAAGAAGTGGGGGAAAAACTACGATATGTCAAGCAAAACTTCTTTGAGAATGCAAACAAGCCTACTAGATGGCTTGCCTATACATTGCGTAAAGAAAAAGAAAAAAGATATATAAGAGCATTCAAAAATGAGCTAG
The DNA here is from genome assembly GCF_001447785.1 of Gekko japonicus. Classification (NCBI taxonomy): domain Eukaryota; kingdom Metazoa; phylum Chordata; class Lepidosauria; order Squamata; family Gekkonidae; genus Gekko; species Gekko japonicus. Next base: position 185,654 of record NW_015173142.1, on the reverse strand, counting down.
GTGAAGAGAAAAATAAACTGGATGAGAGTTGTGGAAACATACTATCAAAATCTATATAAAAACACAGAAGCAATGCAACAACAAGTTACAGATTATTTGGAAACTCATCAGCCAAAAATCTTCACAAAAGAGTAGAGGAAAATATTAAACCAATAAATAACAACTGCAGACCTTATAGAAGCTTTTAAAAAATAATAAAAAAGGGAAAACACCTGGCCCGGATGGGCTACTCTCAGAATTTTATTTGGCCTTTGAGGATCAAGTGGCAGAACCTTTAAAATGGGTATGTCAGAATGTAGTCCTAAATGAAGAAATACCAGAAACATGGAAAGAAGCCTTAATAACATTAATACATAAATAAAACACAGACAAAATTGAAACTAAAAACTATAGGCCAATTTCCTTGTTAAATGTGGACTACAAAATTTACACTTCTATCTTAGCAAGTAGAATGAAAAAAGTTCTGTCACAAACAATACATGTGGATCAAGTGGGTTTCCTGCCTAAAAGACAACTACGTCAAAATGTAAGGATGGTACTGAATGTCCGGGAGTATTATGAAGCCCATCCAGAAAAACAAAATGCTCTTATTTTTCTTGATGCGGAAAAAGCATTCGACAACATCAGTTGGAACTTCATGCTCGAACTCCTATTAAAATCACAACCAGGTAGAAACTTTTACAAAATGGTCCGAGCAATTTATAAGAAACAACATGCTAAAATATGCATTAATGATCTATCCCAAATGGTGAAGATAACAAAGGAACTAGACAAGGCTGTCCCTTGTCACCATTACTATTTATCTTTGTTCTTGAAATCCTAACTCACCAAATTAGAACAGAGAACCAAATTAGAGGCCTGAAATTAAATTAAAAGGAGAAAAATATAAACTATTGGCCTTCGCAGACAACCTGGTCTTCATACTTGAGAATCCGGCAGACTCCATCAGTACACTGATATCGATCTTACAAGAATATGGAGAGGTGGCAGGTCTTAACTATATAAAACCAAAAATGATAGTCAAGAATATGACAAGTACCCAAGCCTCTCACATACAAGAACTTACTGGTTTCGAGATACAAAAGAAAATTAAATATCGGGAATAACCCTAACAAATAAATGTAGTGCATTAATGGAAAACAACTATAAGGATTTATTCAAAGAGATAAAGAAAGACTTAGAAAAATGGAAAGACCTTCAGATATTGTTAATGGAAAGGATAGCCACCATTAAAATGAATATACTACCGAAGCTGATATTTATTTTCCAAACTATTCCAATAATACAAAATCAAAGTTACTTTAAAGAACTTGATAAAATTACAACCTGGTTCATTTGGCAAGGAAAAAGGCCAAGAATCAAACTCAGTGATGCAAGATGTCAAGAATAGAGAGGGGACTTTGCTCTTCTAAACTGGTCCTTATATTACAAAGCAGCAGCATTGGCCTGGATCAAAGACTGGATAGTCCTAGATAACAATAGACTCTTAAAATTAGAAGGCCATGATCTGCTCTTAGGATGGCATGCATTTGCATGGTACGGGAAAACTGGCAGTCATAAATATTCTAAGCAACATTGGCTCAGGGCCGCTTTACTGAAAGTCAGGGAACAAATTAGGAATGGCTTTTATACAAAGATCCCAAGATGGGTGGTGCCCTTGGAAGCATTCAGAACTCCAACTGTGTATCAAGAAGAAAACATCACAAGATATCAAGAACTGCTAGACACACAGTTGAGACTAAAAAGAATACAAAGAAATAATTGGTGGGAAAGGGTCCAAATCTATGCAAACTATTTGGAAATAGATAAAATTTTAATGGGTATGGACCAGAAATGTATAAGGAAAATGTATAACCTACTCCTAGAAGACACAATGCAAGATGAAATGGTCAAGAGAGTTATGATAAAATGGGCACAAAATCTAGGCCACAACATAGAACTAGACCAGTGGTTGCAAATTTGGAAAAGAAATCTAAAAATCACCAGAGCGACAGCATATAAAGAAAATATGTACAAAATGTTCCACAGATGTTATGTGACCCTGGACATCTTGTCAAAAATTGACCCCAAATGCACTTCCACCGAACATGAAAATAACTTCCCACCCTCATCTTAAAATTTCCAGCATTTATCAGACATTGGAGGATACATTCTAGCTAGTTTCTCTGATATTATATGCCACCTATAAAACATTTTATATAAATTCTCTTTAAGGGCAACCGATTTTGTTATTTTAACATTTCCCCCCATATTTGCAAACACTGATTAAAATCAATATTATTACCAAAATTTTGGGCCCATTTTAACATGCAGTCTTTAATTACCTCATCCTCATCCTCCAGCTTTGTCCGTAGCAAATACATGTAAAATTTCTTAATCAATTTATCATTTGTTTCATTTAAAAGTATGTCATGCTCTGATTGTTCTACAACAAACCCTTGAGGTTTGTCTTTAGCATATCTAGATTCTAGTTGCACTCTTGTCCACCGGTCCAGATATATATTTTATTCCTCTAGTTCTTCTTTGGACTTCAACCTATCTTCTTTCTTTTCCTAATAAATCTTCATATCTAAGTACTTTGTTCTTCTCCGATAAACTAGGTTAAGTAAATGCTTCCACTGGAGAGACCCATTTTGGGATCTTGGCATATATTTTGTGCCTAATTCTTTCCCATGTTAACAGTAATGTTTTCCTCACCAAATGATTTCTGAAGAATTTATGATTATATGCCTTTTGATACCAGAGATAGGCATGTCATCCTAGCTTTAAACCATGTCCCTCCAAGTTTAACAGTTTCGTATTTTCCACTCTGTAATCCATGTCAGTGCACAAGAATTGTAACATGTTCCCCAGTCGGGAAGATCAAAGCCTGCATTTTGTTTAAAGTCCTGCAATGCCTTCAATTTTATTCTAGGGTTCTTTCCTTTCCATATAAATGTCATTGTTATTTTATTCAGTTCCTGGAAATATGATTGTTTCAAAAGTATTGGGATAGTTTGGAAAAGAAAAATAAGTTTAGGAAGTAATTTTAATTGCAGCTATTCTTCCCATAAACGACAGCTGTAATTATTCCACTTATCTAAATCTTTTTGGTTTTCTTTAAGTAGTTTCATATAATTATCTTCCAGCAGAGAGCTACATTTATTTGTCAAGGTAATACCTAAATATGATTCTATGATTCTAAAATCAAAGTATTTTCATAGGTTGACCTCAAGGAGAAAAAAAAACTAGTCTAGGAGAAGTTAAAACCTGATTAATTGAGGAATGAGATCACTGGTAGGTAATCTTTTTAAAGCCAACATGCCAAGAAGAACCTCCACAATTTATGCCTATGAAGAAGGTAGGGTTGCTAGGGACAGCCTGCAACCAATGGGGGAACTTACAAGTAACTTAAAAGTGGTGGGTGGCGTTGCTGGTGACATAATGACATCACCAGGGACATGCTGATGTCAATTCTCATGTTCTCAGAACAGATGGCAGTGCATTGCTGGGGGATGCCAGGGACATTCTGCCATACGCCAGTGCACCTCCAGTATCCCCTGGTGACATGCTAATGTCATTTCTGGGCTCACGGGGAGTGACATCAGCATGCTAGAATGCTTCAGGCATTCCCCCATTTGCCACCATTTCCCCACTTGCTGGCCAGCTGAGTGGTGGTAGGGAAGAGCCTGCTGGGGTGGGGAATCCCAACCTCCACTAGGGAGTTGGAACACTAGATGATTTGATGTGCCAGCAAACAAAAGGGTGGGGGGGAACACAAGGATTGTACTTTTGTGATCAAGCTGATCTCCAGCAGCCCAGCCAGTGCCTCAGTGGCCTGCCTCAATTGTCCAGATGGAAGGCCAGCCCCATGTCCTGGGCAAAGTGATTTGGAGTCCTGCTGTTCAGCATATTTGTTAGGTGCTACATCTACCTAAATTAGTTATTTATTGTCCTGCGTGTGTGAGCAGTGCAGCTCACTGAACGTTGAAAGAACAACACAAGGGCACTGTTAGCATCTGCAAGAGCAAATTAATGTGCAGTGTTACAACTGATTAGTGGCAAACTTGCTACCCAGGATCTCATTTGTGGATATAAGGTTTATCTCTTTACTGATTTGAGATAATTTTCAAAAGAGAAAAAGGAAGAAAAAATATCAAAATCTTTATGAGTTACAACTGTGAGTTGTTCCAGAAGAATTTTGTGGTAAAACATGAACAGTAAAACTGGCCTCATTGTGTTATATTGGGTATTTATTTATTTAGACATGTATCCTGCATGCAGTACAACCCTGCTTCATTCTCATATCATTCCTTCTCCTCTAGTCTGTCCTAAAATAGACTCCTAGGCTGTGATTCCCTTTGATATGGATATATGTGAGGTGCAGCTCTTTGGTAAGGAAGTAGAATGCATGTAATTGGCACAGATGAGTATTTCAAATGTGGTTCATCAAGATGTAAGTGCCCCTCAACAACCTTTATATTATAGACATCTGGGAGCATCAGTGGTCCTTTAATTGGCATGTACCTTTCATCTTACATTAGGATATCAAATCCAACTTCATATTTGATCTTCCTCTGTAACAGAAATTGTTTCAATCTGGGGGTGTTTCTCTGGTAATTAAACTGATGACTGGAAAGGGAACATCAGCAGCAATTCCATTTCTCACTATTAGTGATTAAAATAAGATGAAGCAGGAGCAATTCTGTTTTATTGCATGGCAGTCTGCCATAGTATAGGATTAAAATAGGGTACTGATTTAAACTAGCCATTTTACAGTCCTGTCAGAATCCTCTGAATAAAAAGAAGAAACAGGATCACTTCTCCAGGACATTCCATTGGCCAATGGAAGAACAACTAGAACCTTTATAAAAAAAATTACTCAGTGCCAACAAACATATGGGTAGATGGAGATTACAGTCTTCAGCATGTTACAGTGCAGTACCCATCCCAGGTCTTTCCTGTTTTTTCTCCACTCTGCAGAAAGCCATATTATCACCAGCCAGCAATGCCCTTCAATGATTACGTTTTTAGAGACCAACAAGATTTTGAGGGTCTGATAGATTCAGGTGGGTAGCCATGGTCCCTGCCACACGGGACCGCTGAAACGCGGCTAATCAGAGCCGCACTGAACTTGAGACGCCGCGGCGGGATCCCACAGATCCCCTCAGCCGCGGCACATCGCTCCCCGGCACGATCAGATGCTGGGGAGCAAGAGTCCGATGGGAGGGGGAGGCTGCTGAACTGCGCATGCTCGAGCATGCGCAGTACGGCTGGGGGCCAAGATGCGGCGGGGGCAAGACGTGCCGGCCGATCCCACGGCCCGCCTTGAGCCGCTTCAAGGGATACAACCACCTAGGTAGGTGGTGTTTTTTTGCTGCGCGGTATCGGCATTTAGGACGGAACAGGGACGGGCAGGCAACGATTCCCAGATGTTGCCGTGGGATCGTGCCCATTTGCTCCGCCCCCGTTCCGTCCCCCTCCCGGCCCAAAATGCCTCGTATGAACAGGGCCCATGTTGGTCTGAAGCAGCAGAGCAAAGTTTGAGTCCAGTGACCATATTAACCAAGCTTGTTATTTCAGTTTGGTCCTTGCATCAGTTAAACACCATTAACACCGAGGAGGATGGAGAGCAGAGAGAACGAAACCCAGAGAGAAGGGCGGTATGTTGCTAAGAGCAAAGGTTGGATTGTGCTGAAACACCCAACGCGCTCGGTCTGAGGTGTTGGTTTCCTGATTTAGTGAGTCCTCACAACGGCGACCGGTCCCCCGGCGTCTGGCAGGGAGCAGGATCTTGACAACCTTGAATAAATCTTTGTTGGTCTTAAAGTTGCCACTGGACTCAAACTTTGTTTTTCAGGGTGTGAGCTTTCGAGAGTCAAAGCTCTCTTCACCAGATACAAGTTGGAATAGAAATCTCTGAGGCCTCATTAGAACGGATCAAAATAAAATCAACTAACATAGTCCTCACAGAATAACCTCTGCTTAAGATGAGAACAAGTCATATTGGACATTAAAAATGTCCAGCCAGTAGGCAACACGTCAGTCAGCCCTGGACACTATCACCTTGACACTGGAACTCCCATACGTAAACAAACCTGATCCAGGGATTATAGTTCAGAACAATTTGTTCAGCCTCAGATGATATCTAACTGAATTTAAGAATCTGAACAAACAAATAAATAAAAAACCACCACCATGTACTTTGGGTTGGATCCAGAATTGCAAGAGGCCATTTACACAGATACAAGGGGGCTTTCCCATTCCCTCGTCCAGCGACAAACCCCCGTGCCCCCCCCAAAGCCCCCTAAAGATTGAGTGCCCTCTGGAGTACCATCTGATGAGGCACGAAGGGCTGCCATCAAGTGTAAACACCACCCCCTTCCCTGTGCGTATGTGACAGAAACACAAAGGATTGTGTGAATCCAGTCCATTTCTACATACATTTATTGCTACAAAACCCCACATACTCCATAAAACATAGTTTCAGAGGATAGCTGTGTAGACGTGTCTGATGAAGGGAATAATTGACTCTCAAAAACTTATACCCTGAAACTCTTGTTGGTCCCTAAGGTGCTGCTGGACTCGAATTTAGCTGCCCACAAAACATGCAAAGCTCTATAATTGCCCACGGATGTTAATTTCTGTGTCATTTTATATGGGTTACTGCCAACATTACTGTTCTATTAACCAGAAACATTTTTTTTTACAGAAGAGTTGACTTCTTTAAAAAGTCCATCTGCAAACTGTTAAATAAATAACCACACCATGCCCTTCATTTAACTCTAAAACACTCTGAATGAAGCCAGGGAGTCTTTCCAATGACTTGCTAATCAGGTGTTAATGGTTCTCATGGAAGTGAGAATGTCTGCTAAAGGGGCCTTAAAGGCTGCAGCAAAGGCATTGTTCTACTGAGGGAAAGATAGTGAAGGTCTAAAAAGACAACTCAACAAAAATGAACTCCCTGCCAACACACTGGTGACATTTTTTTATTTTTACAGTTGCTCATTGCTGTACCAGAAATAATCCTTGCACGTTTTCCTGTACCCATGGGATTCCTGCTCTTAGCATGGCATGCTTGGGACCTCTCTCAAACTCTATGGTAAAACTGGGACCTTTCTCTCAACTAAACACTGAGGCAGCAACCATGAATTGCTGGATCTTTCAAAATCAGTATGCTTTTGCTGCAATTTGCAAGTAGATTTTCCTGCATGGACAAACCAGTTTTATTGCACATAACTGCTAGAGAGCAACAACAGCACAATACTTGATGATATCACCCTGTATTTTAACATTTCATAAAGCATCCTTGTTTAAACTGTACCCCTCCAAATATGATGCAATGTATTGAAAAGAAAGGAAGAAGAACTTTGAAAGAGGACCATATAGCCATACAGTTTCTATCAGTAGATGAAAAAAGAGCAAGGTATTTGGCAAAAAAGTGCTATGGTGCAAAAGGCCTCATTGTGAAAGTGTGGGGGGGGGACGACACTTGGTCATAGGGCTGCCAAATCCCCCCGGGGGGCAGAAAATCCCCCGCCCGAGGCCCGTTCCCAGACGCCGGGGAATCGGGCCCCGGGGGAACCCTGCCCCGGCGTGCGCGTCACAGGGCAGTGACGTCATGACGCCGGGCACTATGGTTTTCCCTTGTATGGTCATGGCCCCGCCCCCAGCATGCCCGATGTCATGATGTCATTGCCCTGTAATGCTAATGCGGCACGTGCGCGCTTCGTGCGCGCGCACACACGCTGGGATTCCCCAGGAGTCCCCTGCTGGCAAGGTAAGTCACAGTTGGCAACCCTACTTGGTCATATAAGAGACAGTGCAAGACTTTTGCTGCAGACCAATCATGATGAATCCTCACACCTCTTAAATGAGACAGATGGTGTTTGTAAGGCAGGTAGTGTGGCATGAATGGTAACAGAACATGAGGTGAGACTGTACTTCTTCTTTGTACAAATACAGCAGCTAGTTGTGTGAAAAACAGCCAGTGCAGATTGCAGTGGACTCAACTATTCAAAAGTCTTCCCAAATTGCTTTTGGGACTAGGGTTATCAGGCACAGCATGGGAACCAGTGGGAGATGGGCGAGTCTGAGATTTTCGGGGGGAGGGCGCAATCAGCATAGAGCCCTGACCAAAATCACCATCCAAGACCGGTATCCATTACCACTAATCCCCGAACTATTGGATGATTTTCGGGGGGAGGGCGCAATCAGCATCCTTGGTGCAATGACCCTACTTCTGGCACAACCCAAAAGAGAAACCATCACACAGGGGGTGACACTGTAGCATTCTCCCAAAAGCCAAGTTTGGGGTGAATGTTACAGCATCATCTGATATGATGATGTCACTTCAGGATCATGCTGGAAGTGGTGTCATCATGCAGGGGATGCCAATCATGCCCCCACATTTCACCCTCCATTTTGCCAGCTGATAAGTGGCAGGCAGAGGCTGCAAGAGGCCTCCTGCTGCCCCCAGCAGATAAGTGGCAAGCCCCATGCCAACTTTGACATCTGAAATACAAATAAAGGTTCACATCTAAAAAAACCCTGAGAAGGACAATAGCTCTTTTATTTCCTCTCCTCTCATGGGGCCTCTTACATATGCACATGACATATAAGGAAGAGATCTGTCATGCCCGCCGTGCAGCCCGACCACGAGGACCCTGACCCTGGGGATTCTGCACCCTCAACTTCCGAGGTTGAGTTCCCTGCACTCTTTGTTAAACAACATGGTATCCCAACCCAAGGAAAAAAACCACCCGGCTCTGGTGGAAGCCATCAACGGACGGCTGCTCTGGTCAGGACCTGTAACAAAAGAAACACGGCCACTCACCCTATGGCTACATCACCACCAGGAACAATTATGTTTCAATATCACTCGTATGCCCCGGATTCCAGTCATTTTGGGTCTCTCTTGGCTGAGAACCCATAATCCACAAGTGGAATGGATCCACCAAGAACTCCGGTTTCCTGTTGTCCCACCTCCTTTGACCCTGTCTTCCACTCAGCCAGAACTTGAATCTCCAGTCCTCCCACCCTCATTGCTCCTGTCGTCCATCCACCCACAGCTACCGCTGCCGGTTCAATCCCCAGCAACTCTGTCACTCACCATAATCGCATCTTCTTCAGAACCATCACCCCTGCTTCCTGCTCCCTATCAGGACTTCGCAGATGTCTTTGAGGAAAAGGGAGCTGATCAACTTCCTCCACACTGGCCATATGACTGTGCTATTGACTTGATCCCAGATGCTTCCCTACTCATTGGACGGTTGTACCCCATGGCTGAACCAGAACTTAAAGCAAAACCTGGCACAGGGATTTATCCGGCCTTCCACATCCCCGCTCTCAGCACCAGTATTATTTGCCAAAAAGAAGGCCAGTAACTTACATCTCTGCAACGACTATAGAGCCCTGACCAAAATCACCATCCAAGACTGGTATCCATTACCACTAATCCCCGAACTATTCGATCGCCTCAAAGGAGCATAAATCTACACAAAATTAGATCTTCGTGGAGCATACAATCTGGTCTGCATCAAACCAGGTGACAAGTGGAAAACAGCTTTTTGTACCAGATACGGACAATATGAATATCTAGTGATGCCTTTTGGGTTAACCAATACCTCAGCAGTCTTCGAATGGCTCATGAATGACATTTTCTGTGATCTACTGGACCACTTCATTATTATTTACTTAGACGATATCCTTGTGTATTCCAACTCCATGTCCCAACACGTGGAGCATGTGTGTCAGGTTCTCCAACGCCTTCGTAGTCATGGCCTATACACCAAGCTAGAAAAATGAGCTTTCCATTTACATTCTGTGGAATTCCTGAGTCATATAGTATCCCCTCAAGATCTCCTCACGGACCCGAAAAAAGTCAAGGCTATTGTCCAATGGCAGTTACCCCAGAATCGGAAGGACGTTCAGAGACTCTTATGATTCACAAATTATTATAGACAATTTATCCCCACTTATGCGTCCTTAACCACCCCCTTAACCCAGCTTCTTTGCCCCAAGGAACCATTTCAATGGACACCAGAAGTGGAACATGCCTTTCTTCAGCTGAAATCCTGCTTCATGACGATCTCAGGCGTGGATAGGACCCGTTCACCGTAGAGGCCGATGCTTCTAGTGTTGCTATTGGTGCCATCCTTTCCCAACGCGATAACCCCACACAGCCATTACAACCATGTGCCTACTACTCCCACCAACTAACGTCCGCTGAACGAAAATATACCATTTGGGAATGGGAATTGTTGGCCATTAAAGCTGCTTTCGAAACATGGCAACATTATCTTGAAGGCGCCCACCACCCGGTACAAGTCCTTACGGACCATCGCAACCTGGAACATTTGCAAACATCTCGCCGCCTGAACCAACGGCAGATCCATTGGTCTTTTTCTCTCATTTTAATTTCAAAATCTCGTATATCCCGCACACCCAAAAGCAGAAAGTGGACGCTCTATCCTGGAAATCTGAGTATGTACCAGCCCTGGCTGAGGAATCCCTAGAAACCACCATACTCTCTCCGGAGGTCTTTGCTGCTAGCATTAGCCACTGGTGCTAGGCAGACGAGATCCGAGAAAGTCAAGCCACTGATCCATGGGGACAACAACGACTACACAACCTCCAGCAGGGAACAAGAGGTGTGTTTACCACCAGGGAGGGCATACTGTTTCATCAGGACTGCCTGTATGTTCCGCTTAGACCCCTTTATGCCTGGATTTTGCACTTGACACATGACTCCTTACCGGCAGGACACTTTGGCCATCATAAGACAACTCACCTGACCCGCAAATTTTGGTGGCCCTGAGTCCGGGCAGACGTTGATCGATATGTTGGTTCCTGTGAAGTATGCCGACGAGCCAAAGATGTCCCAGCCAACCCATCTGGATTACTCCATCCCTTACCCACTCCCTTCGACCCATGGGACACCATATCCATGGACTTCATAGTCGACCTGCCCCACTCTCACGGGCACACTTGTATCTTTGTTGTTGTGGACCTCCTTACCAAAATGGCACATTTCATCCCCTGCACAAAAATACTCACCAGTGCTGAAACCACCCAGCTGTACCTCCAACACATCTTCCGACTACATGGTCTCCCCACCCATATTGTCTCCGATCGTGGACCTCAATTTTCCTTTTGATTTTGGCAGGCCTTACATTCAGGCCTGGGCACTCAAGTCCATCTGTCTTCGGCATATCATCCCCAAACCGATGGACAGACTGAACGGACCAACGCCACATTAGAACAATACCTACGGTGCTACACCTGCTATCAGCAAGACAACTGGTTCTGCCTGCTACCATTGGCTGAATTCGCTTACAATAACTCTGTTCATGCCTCCACCCGAACCACTCCCTTTGCAGCGAATTACGGCCATCATTCTCGGTTTTTCCCCAGCCTTTGTCCTTCCACGAATGTTCCAACAGCGGACACCTGACTACAGGAATTAGAGGCACTTCAGGCTCTACTTAAACAGCAGCTCTAAAATGCCAAAGAGGCTTACAAAGAAACCGCAGACCGAAAGCGGCAAGAAGGCCCCCTGTTACACGTTGGAGACCTAATGTGGCTATCCACTCAGTACCTGAGATGGCCTGGCCGCTCCCATAAACTGGACGCTCGTTTTGTCGGCCCGTATAAAATTATGGATCAGATCAACCCCATGTCGTTCTGTCTTCAGCTCCCAGACCACCTTCGTATCCATCCTGCCTTCCATCAGACCACCTTCGCATCCATCCTGCCTTCCATTGGTCCCTACTGACCCCCTCGTCCCCAGCCGATCCCAACCGTCCCACATCACCAGCACCACCACTGCCCGTCCTCATTGAAGATGAAGAGGAATATGAAGTTCGACAAATCCTAGACTCCCGCCTGCAGCGTGGAACTTTGCAATATTTGGTCGACTGGGAGAACTACGGTCCCGACGATCGTTCGTGGGAACCCGCTACCAATCTCCATGCCCCTGAGTTAGTCCAACAGTATCACGCTGAGTACACCAATAATCCCGGCCCTCAGGAGAAGGGGGGCCCTGGGGGGGATGGTGTCATGTCCGCCATACAGCCCGACCCTGGGGACCATGACCCAGGGGATTCTGCACCCTCAACTTCCGAGGTTGAGTTCCCTGCACCCCTTGAATTGCCAGACCTAAGTCCGGAGGAGGATGAGCACCCTGGTATTGCCCGACCTAAGTCCGGAGGAGGATGAGCACCAGTCAAAAGGAGTGTTTGCACCTGGAGCCGTGCCGGCAGAGCCGAGCACAAGCACCACGCCTCCTGATTCCCCTCCACCGGTGGCTCATTTGCGACAGCAAATGTGACGGGACATGGCAACCCAGTGAAAGGAGGTGTGTCTTCTAAGCCCAGAGTACTGACCGAAGCCAGGACCCTGTTAGCGGCTGGTAATTGGCTAACAAGTGGAATGGGCTCTTTAGGCAGCTCTCTCAGATCCACAACTCATGCTGGGAACTAGCCTCTTGGACGACTCACTGCACCCCAGATCCTGCATTCCTGTCTCCTGGTTTTTGTACTGACTTCCCGGCCTCTGATTCTGGTTTGCGTGACGTTGTTTCTCTCCGGCTCCCTGACTACAGACTGTGTACCCTGACTTCTGACGAACGGCTTTCGGCTTCTAAACTCTTTAATATAACCTCTGGTAACCCTAGGCTATGTTTTGACTTGGTGTTTTGGACTTTGCTCACTTTACTCTGTCTTCTCTGGTACCTTGACCTCGGACTGTGTTTTGGACTCCTGTGCTGTGCCTGGCCTGCCAGCGCAACCATGAAAAGATCTGTGATTGATAGGAAAGAAAGATTTGTGACTCCCAGGGGCAATTTACTGTGGGAGCATGCCAAAACAGTGCTCCGGCAGTAAAGAGCCCAGGGGCAGCCCCCCTGCCGCCTTTCCTGGCCCGCCTGCCGAGGCGGATGGGCCAGGGAAGGCCTGCAGAGCCCCCCGCCACCTGGGGGGATTTAAATGCCTGGGTTCCCTGCCCGATCTTCTCCAGGTGCCCCGCAGCCATGGGGCATCTGGAGAAGATTGGGCAGGGAACCCAGGCATGTCTGCCTGCCTACCCTTCTGTTCCCTTCTCCAGCCAGCCTGCCATGGTGGGGAAAGAAAGGCATTCTAAATATGCCTGGGTTCCCTGCCCAATGTTCTCTAGGTGCCCCGCAACCGCAGGGCACCTGGAGAAGATCAGACAGGGAACCCAGGCATGTCTGCCTGCCCACCCTTCCATTCCCTTCTCCAGCCAGCTCGCCGCAGCAGATTGACTGGGGAGGGGTAGGGGAGGTGGGCATGCCCACTTTCCCCCCAGAGCCTCTCCGCTTTTGTGGAGAAACTCAGGAAAGTGGTGTGTGTGTGTTAAATGCCTTTCTTTTTCTTCCCCATCTGGGGAAGGGAAATAAAGGCATTTTAAACATGCCTGGGTTCCCTGCCCGATCTTGAGAAGATCAGGCAGGGAACCCAGGCATGCTTGCATGCCTGCCCTTTGTCAGGGGATGTGGCATATGCAAATGAGCTATGCAAATAAGCTCCTGCACCTCTTTTTCTATGAAATGACTCCTGGTGACTCCTAATCAAGTGTCTGTAGTCATTGCATGAAGGTAATATATGTATCCTGTAGTTGGCCTTTCTCTGACAATTTACCGAAACAGGAGAAAATATTCTTTAAGAAACATGTGGCTTCTAATTTAGAACTTTAAATCATGCAGGATTTAGCTGTCTACTTTTTATTTAGACTGCAGTCTCCTTGAGGAAGGACCAATTTCGCCCTCTTGGCTGGCCAGTCATTCCATCCACCCTCAATATTTTCCTGTTATTATTCAGTAATTCTATAAATTAGAGAAAAGTGGTAACAGCAGTTTAATTTCAATATTGCCTTTCCTTGAGGACCTTTGTGGAAAAGTCCATTACAAATGAAGGGTGGGCATAGAGGGTCAGCCCAGTTCTTGGTATCAAGACGCAAAGTTTACCAACATCCTAATTTAGGTCTGAGACACATAGGGAGATAAGCTGTAATTCCAAGGTCCCACCTGGAGGCTGGCATCCCTAGGGACATGTGTTCAAATGCAGCCTAAATTTTCGGTGACTAAATTTATCATTGCCTAATAAATTACTCATCTGGTTTTTGTATGCCTCTAACCGTTGCTTTTAAATCTTCTCTTCAAATATGCTGTTCTTCCTCCTTCCTTTCACTCCCTGACTCCTTCTTCTCATTAATATTCCCTTCCTGAAGCATGGCAAGCATATCATTTCCAGAAGATAAATTGTTTCCAATCCTTCAAGGTGTTAACATCATGACAGTTTTATGGTAAGCCCTTGTTACTAATTATTTTAGAAGTAGGGCTGCAGCAACATCTGGATGAGGATGAGATTTTGCCTGTCTCTCCCTTCCTTCCATAATTAACCTTGCTATTCTTTGCTGCTAACCACAGATCCTGAGTTAGGGTTCTTCCCTATTTTGTGTTGCATTGAGTTGGCTGGCTGCATGATTGTTTTCACCCTTAGCATAGTGTATTATCGTTGGCTGATATCACAAAGCATGAATCGATCCCCCCCTCCCGGCCTTTTATGCTGATGACACTCTTCCCAATTAATCAATTGATCTTGTTAACCCACATTGGCAGAAGCATTTCAGCATTGCCTTACAAGTCTCCTCTCTCTGACTCACAAATCACTTGGGTGCTGAAGATGAAACCTTTAATTAAGAAAATCCAAGGCTTGAGCAGATTTGTAGCACTAGCCACTAAAAGCCTGAATGTATTCTGGCGAAGACAAACCCCTGCACCATACTATGGTATATATCACTGCTGCATGTCAATCACGATGTGAAAAATTAGAAAATGAGACACAGCAGGCCACAATGTGATATGCCAGTGATGGATATAGATGAGAAAACAGAAGCGAGAAAGGCAGAAGGAATTTGCTTTCCATTCTTTTACAAAAATGGTTTTCTCTCACTGATAACATGCTGGGAGCACTCTTCTGCAGAAGAGGGGATCAAACTTTGCCAGTGATCAAGCAGATGGTGGTGATATGCCCATATGGAGTAGTTACCAGAGCTCACAAGGCTGCAAGGGAGTCTGAGAGGAATCTTAGAGGCTGGTCTCTCCAGAAGAACCTAAGTGCTGCACAGTGCTGAATTAGCAGCCTCAGCCCTTGTGCCACCATGTCCTCTCAGTGGTAAGTGCACTGGATTTCCTCTCTCTGCTGAGTGGTGGAAGCTGGTAGTTTGTCGGAGAATCATGCATCCACCTGGGAGGAGTGGGAGTCTCTTGGAGTTATTAATCCATTTCAGTTTTTCCCTCAGTACAGATAAGAGTTTGTGGTTTACCATATGGACTCTTGAAATCCAGCACTGATGGATAAATCATTCCCTCACACATTAACCCTTTCCAGGTTTCAGTGTACATAGAGTGAATACATGTGGGAGAGGGGGACAGCATCACAGTTATAAGCTCTACCTTAACCAACATGTCTTCTCTGGAGAAAACAAACATATGCAGGTATAACTCTTTCTGCACGACTGACAATCTTGGTTTAATTTTCATGGCTTCTAATCACACACACATGTATATGTGCATGGGCTCGATATGTACTTTTCAGAAGGGCTGTGGCTCCCTGTAGGACACTTGTTCTGTTCTTAGTTTCAGTCTCCAATTAAAGGAGCTCATGTAGGAGGTTTTGGCAAAGTCCTTTCTTTCTGTGAGGTCCTGGACAGCTACTGGCAGTCAGTGTGGAGAATCCTGAGCTAGGTACATCCATGGTCTGGCTTAATCTATGGAAGATTTATATGTCCATAAATTTTCACATGTCCAATAAACATGTGTAGGTCAAGGATGGATTTTTCTGCTGTGATCTTGGTCTCCACTCCCTGTGTCTCCATTCTACCCATGCTGAATGTCTGAAGAAGGCAACTGAGGGCCAAACTAGATGTGACGGAGTTTATAGTTCTGACCTGCGGATGTTCCCAGCAGTTTAAAGCGACTTTAAACTGTTATGATCAGGCATGCAGTGTGGCCAGCTGAGGCACTCTTGTTCGCCCTTTTAGCACTTGAAAAAGGCACCAGGCAGTGGGGACAAAACCAGCTCAGCCCACCACTCTGATGGCCTGATCAGAATTGGGCGCTCATGGCATTTTAAAATCCCTTTAAATTTTGTTTATTTTATTTTACAAAATGTACATCCCACCTTTCTGACCTCACAAAGGACACCGGTGACCAGGAAATTAAAATAGACATAAAATAGACATTAAAAACAACTATTAAAACACTGTGCAGGAAGGAGGGATCACTAAATGAAACAGAACAGTCTTGACCTGCTGGTGGAAGATGGCAATAGAAGGGGATAGCCAAACCTCCCTGCAGAGAGTATTCTAGAGTTTGGAACGGGGAAAAGGTGGCAGCATCCATGGGTCCAACCTACGCATGATGCTACGTTTAGTTTGGCACAGACTCTATAAAACCAGGAACAATGTGGTACAAGAGCTATGCACAGTTCACTTGGATATTAATCTTATGTCCTGATTATGTATTTACATAAATAAAGTGTAAAATGACCTTTGCATTTATGCCCTTCTGTGGCAAGCCTAAGATGAATCAGTGTGCTACCACTATTGCATTCATAAAAGTCAAGCTCCTTTTTCGTCATAGCAGAGCATCTACCAGGAGGTGCCTTTCCAGGAAATAATATATATATATTTTTCTCAGTGCTTTGTTTTGTCTGCTATTGTTGTTACTACATAATAGTCCACACACTAGCACAGCAGCCAGGAGGGGTTCAGGACCTCTTAAAATGAAAACAGGCTAAGAATACTGTAACAGAGGCAGACTAGCACACCATGAAAATGCCTTTGCAGATCCTTGATATTATTTTGATTTTTGTAGTAGTCAAGGCAACTGTTGTAAAAAGCCCCAGCAGGAATATAAACCTACTAAAATGGAAACTACAAAACCAACTCTGTTCAAAATGTTGCCTATCTGCAAATTTAGATCAAAACTGACTTAAGTTCACAAACAAATAATGTCACCACAAGAAGCCAGGCATAGTTTCAGTTGCTTTATAAAATAATTTTTGGGTATACCGACATCATGTGTGCTATAGGATTTCCCTCCCCCTACATCCTAAAGGAGAAAGGCCAAGGAATGCTGGTCCTTTTCTCTCTGGTATACTCAAAAATAAATATAGGAAAGTATTTTTTTAGATTACTTATAAAACAAAATAATGTTGGCCTACTGACCACAATCCAAAGGGCTACATAACTAATTATATATACCCAATGGTGCAATGGCCACACTGTTTGCATGGAAATATTCATATGGTCCTTTGGGTCACAGCCAGTAAGTCAACATTATTATGAAGCCATCTTGTGTGAATCTGCTTTCCCCCACCCCCCCATTTCTGCTACTGGGACATCTTCCTTTTCATTTATAAAAACAATTCTATTTTATTTTCAGTGTAATACTTCTTTCTTTATTATACTTAATTGAATGCAATAATAATACATTGCTTATGCACCAAATCTCTCTCTAGACTGGAAGGTCAGTGACATTTTGAAAGCAAATAATTCTAAAAATTGTAACAAAGGGATTGGCTGGATTATAGGTTAGGGCAGGGGAAGCTTCATTACATCATAACAGAGGGGAAAAAATCTAAATTCCCCAGAGGAGGCACTAGTATGGAATATGTACATCAAAAGACATTCACCAGAGACAAGACAGCTCAGATTCATATTTATTTATTTATTTAAGAAGATAGGAAGAACCCTGCTGGATCAGACCAGTAATGGCCAACCAATTACTGTGGATGAGCAACAACAGAGCAAAATGTTTTTATTTTATAAAAACATTTATATCCCACCTTTTCTCTCAGTTCAGGGCATCTTACAATAATAATTAAAACATTCCCTGCTAAAACCGAATATAAAATAACAAGCCCCAAATTCCTCTCCCCTCCTCGCTTAAAAGATGCCTGCTGCTCAAACCCCCTCATATGCCCTGGCTTTGCAGTGCTTCCTTAAGATCTCCAAGGAGAAGGGTCCCTCTCACCTCTTCAGGGTGCTGTTGCCATTGAGCCGAAGCCATGATGGAAAATTCCTAGGCTGTGGCTGATGCTAGACAGGCCACCCTAAGTAGTGGGATAGCATACAGCATCCTGTCTCACACAATGGCCAACCAATTACTGTGGATGAGCAGTCCTTCAAATATGCAGATCCTAGGTCCTAAGGGTCTTTAAAGGCCATAACCAGCACCTTGAACTGGAAACAGACTGGCAACCAATGAATCTGTTTCAAAATGGGCAACATATGTTCCCAGCCGCTAGCCCCTGAAAGCAGTCAGGTTGCCACATTGTGGACCAGTTACAGTTTCCAGGTTGTCTTAAAGGGAAGGCCCACAAAGAGTGCATTACAGCAACCCAACTGTGAGGTTACAGAAGCATGGACCAGTGTGGCCAGTTCACTTGAGTCTAGGTAATGAGAAAGTTGGCAAATTAGATGTAGCTGACAGAAAGTGCTCCTGGCCACCATGCCAACCTGCTTTTCAAATAGCAAAACATGAGCACCCCTAAGATCTTAACCTGCTTTGAAAAAGCCAACATTTTCCTATCTAGGACAAGTGGATTCAGTTCCTCTGGAATATCAGCCTTCCCCACCAGCATTACCTCTGTCTTGTCTGGATTCAGCTTAATTTGTTTTGTCTTAGCCATCTGACCACAGCCTCAAAGCACCAGATCAGAACTAAGATGGAACAATCTAGAGGCTTGGATAATGAAATACAGAGCTGGGTGTCAGCTGCATATTGGTGACTCCCAATCTTAATCTAAACATGTATTAAATGTGCTCTTTAAATGTATGCTGGTGCTCTTCCATTGAAAATATTGGTGACATGAAAGGGACAAAAGCTGGGGGTTATACTCAGTTGTGAAGTGAGACATGAGGTGGACAAGGCCAGTCATTTTACATGTTAATGTTAGACCTGCACAGCTAATTATCCATCAAGAGAAATGCAGGGCACCAGCAATACATGGAAGAGAACCAGGGACTTGATATGCTTCAATATACCCAATATTTGTCACATTGTCTGAATTGGTTGACATGTGGATTTTCCATGCATGTTCTGCTTCCATTCATGCAAACCAAACCTTCCATACATGCAAACCAAAATTGTGCCACATTGTTCACATTAACCATGGAAGTATAGCTGGCAGATCCACAGTAAAGGCTTCAGCACTCTTTGAGCAGGTCTCTGCCACTGCCACAAGAAAAAAGTCAGAGGCTTCACAAAGCATTTAGCACAGACACTGGTGTGAATTTTGGTAGTTTACTGCTATTCACAGTTGCTGACACAGTAGAAATGAAATTAAGGTGTCAGCACCCAATCAATTAAACTTAGATGGTAAGTGAATGAGCACTAGTCTTTCCGATTGAAACAACAGGGATCAATTATTCTCATTAGTCAAGGAGGACAGAACAAGAATCTTATGCTACAGGGGAGAAAATTAGGTTAAATATTGGTGTGTGTGTGTGTGTAACTCTTGGCAACAAAGCTGCCCAGACATATTGCAAAATTGTCCTTATTCTAACCTTGACACCAGTTCCCTCAATGGCAGCTTAGGAAGAATAAAATCAGACATGATGAAGGATGATTGAGAAGATAATGTGTCCAAGGGGAAATTTAGTGCACTAACTAATTAAACAGTCTTCAAGTACTTAAGGGTGGTGGCCACTTAAGTCTCTTTATGTTCAGATCCTCAAAAAATGCTCTGCTTCAAGCTCAGTTAAGTAAATTAGCTTTATAGTGAAGGAATGCTGCTTTGACAATCCTAATGCATCATTTCAGATTCTTCCAATTAGAGGATTTTTGGTACTTGTAATGCGGGAATATTGTCATATCATATGGTTTCAATAAACTTGGTGTGGTGGAAAATGAAGTTGGTAAATGCAACATGTTTATATTATAACAACTCTGGAATATGCCCATCGTGGGACCAAAAATATATATAATTTATGCACTCCCAACACCCTCTGATGTTCCTGAACTCTATTCTTGCTAATCAATTTGCTTTTGTCTCACTATGTTATCTTTGAAATTAGACGTTACACATTTGGCTCATACTGTTCTTTATGTCAAATTCACTTTGATTTTTCTCATTCTTATTTAGCCTTTATAGTAAAATAATTCTTTTAAAAACATGTTTTAAATAGAGTCTTCTTTGTTATCATGTCCCCCACCTCCTTTTAGTTTGCATGTTCTTCTGCCAGTACAGAATAACTTTGACAGATTTGCTGAACAGATGCCAATGAATTTTAATTTCTCAAGCCCAATTATTAAAAAAAGAACATGGCAACTTTGAAATCCTTTCCTTATGTGCAATCACATTTAGGGCTCAATCCAGTCCCTCCCCTATGTGCCTCACTTCTGGGAGCACAGTTCTCTGTGGGTTGTCAATGGGGTGAGCCAGTGATAGGGGGACAGAGCGAATAACAGAGTAACAGAACATGCAGGAGGGTCAGGAAGGATGTGGTAGAGAAATCCTTCATTCTAGACTATGTAGGGCTCCCCAAATTGTGTCATTCTGGGAACTGCCTGTATTTTTGTGATCACACATTTCTTTCTCAGGCAGCTGTCAAAAATATCTATGAGGCCTGCTGGAACTTCAGGATGAATTAATGTTGGGATGCTAAAGGAGCCTGAATCACCTTCAGTTTTGCCACATGACCCTTTTTAAACTGGCACTGCTGTGTGGGGCTGCAATCTTCCATTGGCAGATTAATTAACTAAATCTTAAATTGAAAGTGGGTGCCAGTTAAAGAAGTGAGGATGCATTTCATTCAGGGTGGCTGTGGATAAGGGGCCCAGTTCTTAAAGGCTGTTTTGGTTCAGATGTGTTGATGTAATAAGGGGTGAGCGCTGGCACTGTAAACAGTCTAAAGGTTGGTATGCACACATGTGGTGGGAATGTGCAGAAGTAAAGTCATTCTGGAGGGAAATTGTTGAAATTATTAGGAAAGTATGCAACGTAACATTAACTATAGACTTTAATGTAATGTTGTTAAGTACAATAGGAAGCCTGTTACTGGATAGGACTACTCAAAATTTAGTTAAGGCTATGTTACTGGCGGGAAAGGTGGTTATAGCTCTAGGTTGGAAAGACAAAAGTAAATGGACAATAGAAATCTGGCACAACTATTTGTTTGACTTTATACAGTCAGATATCGTGGCGTCAATCAACAAGGGAACAACATGGGAAGAAAAATCCACGGAAATCAAGACCAGATGGAAGACCTACCTAGATTGGATACTGAAAGAAAAAAGAAAAGACATTCAGTGGAAGATTAAGACTTTGTGCCCATGGCTGGGGTGAAAAGATTAAGATTCAAAGGGAGGGAGGGAGGAAGGGGTGAAATTGTATATAGCTACAAATATTTGATGTAATAGACTGAACAAACAATAATATATATATATATATTAAAGGGGGGGCTGAACATGATGATTCCTTTAAAGATTTTTCATAAGAGCACACAGGCTGAGGATCTTGTAATATCCAAATATATTTTATCAATTAATTAACTAGTGTATTGGCAAAGAGGCACATGATTGACAAAAATCCTCAGTTGACTGGGCCATGTACATGATTCAGCATCAAATGCTAACATGATAATCCCATGTCCTTTTTTAAAAAAATCTCTCTCTTGATTCCATATAAGTAATCTATATCTTTTTTCTCTAGAGAGAAAAATTCTGAGAATAGACTTAAATGTCCTCACTGGAGAATATTTTTTTGTATGTAAACAACACAATGAGTACTCTGCATCTGATTTGCTCTCCCATGGGAAAAATCAAATCAATTTAAATGGTGACCATTATTTTAATTATGATGCCTCAGTTGTGGTTTGCTGGGACAGGAAGTGGTATGTTTATTTCCACATGAGCTCTTGGAATACACAAGTAGAGGATTACAGAAATCTCAACAGTGGGAAATGGGCCTGTGCATTTTCTGTGTACTTAAAATATGAAGCCTCCATAAAGTCAGAACTGGATAGCAACTATGAGAATATAGACCACCACATGGATATAAGGGAACCAAAAAGTTCAGTTTAATATCACTGTTTTTCTGTTTGTTTCTCTGTATGTGCTGAAGCATAGTCCAGAGGTGCTTTCTTGTTCACTGAGGAATCCGCTCTCATCCTCAAGGAAGTAGGAAATGTCACTCATTTAGAAGCTCCTTGTACACATCAGACTTAGGGTAGCCGACTCGGAGTTGGGAAGTCCCTGGAGACTTTGGAGTAGAGCCTGAGGAGCATGACGTTTGGGAAGGGAATGAGCTCAGCAGGGATGTGGTGCCATGCAGCCCACCCTCCAGAACTGCCATTTCCTCTGGGGGAACTGATCTCTGTAGCCTGGAGATCAGTAGTCATTCTGGGAGAACTCCAGACCCCACCTGGAGACTGGCAACCCTAGGACAGGGCCCTGGATCAGCTAGCAGTAATGTATCCAAATAAGTGAGATTAAAAAAGAAAAGGAAAATACTACATTACTGATTATTATCTTTTGTAAAGAACCATCTTTGGATAACTGTAGACTTCTATAAATCTATGTTAGGACAATTTTATGTTTACTTACTAGGACCTCAAACCTGCCACACATGAATGCGGTGCCTGCACACTGAGGAAACAAAACAAAACAGACCAAATTCTCCCCTCCTTTACCCCCATGGTGTGCATGGAAACGATACACTAGGGCAGGGGAGAACACTACACCTGGCCATTCCTCTCATATTCTAGTCCAGCCCTTCCTCTGCATGTTGTTCATGTTCCTCAGGATCTGGATCTTCAGTCACTTTAACAATGCAGAGAGGAAGGGCTGGGCAGCTTGGCACTCTGTTTTCATACATGCCCACGAAGGTATAGGAAGGGAAGAAACAGTACTCTATGGAGACTTACTGGTTTCCTCAGACCTTGGAAAATACCCTCCCGTGAGGAACTATCATGCTAGCAGTCTCACAACGCAATCCTGAAACAAACTAAAACCAATGGTCTTAGAAAGGTGTAACTCTGTTTAGGACTGCACTGTTAATGTCTCAGAGTCGCACAGGATGGAAACCTAAGTTCACTATGAACAATTGTGCAAAATGAGGCTACATACAAATACTGTTGGCATGAGTTTATGAGCCAATCCAACTCAATTCATCAGCAGTGCTAACAATCTGAAATGAAGTCACCTGTGCTCATTCAGGCACTCTGCCATAATGAAAACCCAGGCAAAACTCAAGGGCAAAAGAAATAAAAGGGTTGGGGCTCATAGGTGAAAAGAGCAGAAGAAGGGATGTCATTTTAAAACCATTCTGCAATGAATATGCTTGAATCTCAATTTTGTGAAAACTTATTGTTGACTATGATAGCAACATCCACTGTATCCAGACAGAATGTCACATACATACGAATATAGAGGCCGGATGCAGGCATTAGTTAAAAAATGTTCTTTGATTGGTCATGAGTGTAGACCAATTGGACCTATTGTAGACCTATTAGAAATTGTAGAAGGATGGGACACCCATAAGTTTTCTAATGTCCATGCTTAGTGTGCAAAACATTTTAAATGATGTGAAAATATAAACACAAACCATTTGCTGAATTCTTAGAACAGGGGTGGAAACTAGTCAGAGGGTCAAAAATACTGATTTTACTGTCCAAAATTCCAGAGTAACTGACTAAATACTGACAAAAAAACTGACAAATTACTGACTAATTTAATGTTAGCCTACTGATTAGCTAGTGTTTTAAATGTAAAACTAGGACTTCATTCAAAATGAATATTATCTGGCCTCCACCATCCCCATAGCCAGCCCATAGTTAGATGTGACCCAGATAAAAGGATTGCACACTTTTTTATTGAATTTTTTAATGAATAGAGGACAATGTTTTCACACTGTGGATAATAAAACAGCAAAACAGCAAAAACATATTAAACACCAAACATAAAGTAATAATTATGACAACAAAATATAATTACTGTAAGGTAAGACTTGTTTTTGCTTTGGTTTTTGATGAAAAAAGAACCGGCAAGCAGCCTGCCATCCCTGGTGGAGGCCGTGTTGGGCTGGGCATTGGAACACCCTAGACTGATTGTCCTGCATGATTTTAATGTCCATGCGGACAATGTGGCCTCCACTTAGGCAATGAACCTAGTGTCATCCGTGGTGGCACTGGGACTCTCCCAATATGTAATGACTCCCACTTACCGGGCGGGACACACGCTTGATCTGATCTTTGCGGCAGGGGTCACAGTAGACTGGGTCACTGCCTCAGCAGTGCCATGGTTGGACCATCATGCCCTGAAGGCCCATCTGAATGTTTCACCCTGACCCTGTTTGGGCGGTGAGCAGATTTCAGCTCACCCGCAGAGCCATATGGACCCTATGTGGCTTCAAATGGCCCTGTGGGATCTGATGCCCCCTGGCAGCTTGTTAGATGAGCTTGTGGAGGACTGGCACAGCTGACTCTCAGCAGCCATTGATCAGATCGCTCCCTGACGCCCTCTGTGCCCTCACTCTAGACTGGCTCCTTGGTTTACCCAGGAGTTGTGGCTGATGAAGCGAAGGCTAAGATGGCTAGAGAGACAGTAGCGATATGCCTGCGATGAAACCACAAGAACATCTTATAGGACGTTTATGAGATCCTATGAGATGGCAGTCAAAGCTGCTGAGAGTATTGTGCGGCCACGATTGCATCTGCGAGTTCATGCCTAGCCCAATTATTTAGAATAATTCAGTCTATGACTGTTCTGCCACAAGGCAAACCAAATGTTAGGGCTGTGAGGCCTTTGCCAGCTACTTTGCAGATAAAGTTCTGTCGCTCCACCGTGACCTCCCCGCCACAGTTGAGATGGTAGGTGAACTCAAGGCTCCATGCACATCTTCTAGTCAGGTTATGGATTATTTCAGTTCGCTCAGCCTGGAGGAAATTGACAAACTGCTCTTAACTGTACGCCCCACCATGTGCTGCCTTGACCCGTGCCCATCATGGCTAATTAAAGCTGGCCATGATGGCTTTCGAGATGCTCTAAGGGAGATTATCAACAAGTCCCTCTCAGAGGGACCTTTCCCTAGGGCACTCAAGGAAGCTGTGGTTCGTCCCCTCCTAAAAAAGCCATTTCTGCATCTGGCCGAATTGGCTAATTACCGACTGGTCTCCAATCTGCCTTATTTGGGCAAAATAATTGAGAGGACCATGGCAATTTAGCTACAGAGCTTTTGGGATGACACTTCCATTCTAGATCCTTCCAGTCTGGTTCCCATCCAGGCCACGGGACAGAGACGGCACTGGTCGCCCTAATGGATGACCTCCGGATGCATCTGAATTGGGGTGGATTGGCAGTAATGTTGCTGTTGGACCTATTGGCAGTGTTTGACATGGTTAACCATCAGTTACTGATCCACTGCCTCGCCAACACTGGAGTCCATGGGCCTGCGTTGCAATGGCTGGCTTCCTTCCTTCAGGGTCAAAGTGTGGCGGTAGGGGAGCAGCTATCCCAAAGGTACCCACTGATCTGTGGAGTGCCCCAAGGGCTGTCCCCAATGTTATTTAACATCTACATGCACCCCCTTGCCCAGATTGCCTGAAGGGATGTCACTAGTATCTGAATGACACCCAGCATTATCTGTTGTTGGGCGGCCAGTCTGACTCTACACCGGAAGATCTGGACTGGGCGTTGCAAGCCATGGCTGGTTGGCTCAGACTGAGCCAATTGCAATGTAATCCGACGAAGACGGAGGTCCTATGCCCAAGCCAGGGCGGCCCGAAGGTAGGGATCCTACTTCCGACCTTTGATGGGGCACCATAGGTACCAGCATCGGAGGTTAGGAGCTTGGGATTACTCCTGGATGGAGCTCTTCCATCAGGCCTTTGACTAAGGAGCCGCACAAAACAACATCAAATAACTGAGAAGTGACAGTGCCCTGGTCCTTGGCTCACCACCAACAGCCTGTGCTGTTGCCTAAATATAGAGACCAAGACGAGCCAACCATCAATATACATCATCTGATTACAACACTAGTATTGGTTCTGCCTTCTGTAAGCATTGTTATAAATACCTGATCACTTACTAGCACTTTATGATAATGTAGTTTTATTATTTGTTTTAAGATTGCATATAATTTGTTACCTAT
Source organism: Gekko japonicus (assembly GCF_001447785.1). Lineage (NCBI taxonomy): Eukaryota > Metazoa > Chordata > Lepidosauria > Squamata > Gekkonidae > Gekko > Gekko japonicus. The sequence goes on along the minus strand of NW_015173142.1, from coordinate 159,498 downwards.
ATGTTTAATCTCTTTGTAAACTGCCCCGAGTGTGCTCCAGCGGGGAGGGTGGGGTATAAATTGAATAAATAAATAAATAAATAAATAAAGTTGTTCACAAACTCCTTCGTTTCTCAACAGCTTTCTGCACTGCATCCACAAGCATTTTTTCCCCTTGTCCCTTTCATCCATTGCTTTCTCAACTCCTTCTAGCATGAGCTGTGCCTTATTGAATCCCATAATATCAGTCACCTCTGCTTTCATTGTCTCATGTTTTAAGAGGTTAATTATGTTTCTATACGTTGTGGAAGATTTCACCAAAGCACTTTTACTCTTAGGAACAAAGTCCTTAAAGTACTTCATAACTCAACTGATAACAATCTGCTCACTGTGAAGTTATCATGTTTCCTCAAAAATGCAGTAATGACACCGGGAAAACACAAACTGCATTCACAAAAATCAAAGAAATACTGACTTTACTGAACAATTTTTTTTAAAAAAACTAACAAATTACTGACCAAGATGAAAAAACTGACTTTTACTGATTTTACTGACCATTTTCCACCCGTGTTAGAAGCCACGAAAGGTCTGGCAGCCACATATACTGAATCATGATGGAATTCTCTGTCCTGATAAGCACCTTTAGTTGTCATATTGAACAAATGATGGAACCCAGCCACTGATGTTACACTCAAACCTTCCAGAGTTATAATGCCAACCGCAACAAATTCACTTCCCACAGGAGTGAGGATGACTCACTTGTTCTTTTAGAACTCCATGTCAGAAGTATTTAGAAGGTAATCCTGCAGAAAATCCTTGAAAAAGAACAGCAGTTTTCTTCTAGAAAAAAAAGTGTGTGTGTGTTTAATCAAATCTGACTCCAGAAGAGGCAACCCTTGAATGAAATAGCTATATGGAAGGGTTTGAATCAGGTTAGGAAATGGATCTTCTCTGTATCCTAATCAACTGAATGTTTATTTCAAATGCCATTTAGCATCTAATGACTCCAATTCTCTCTTGCTCATCTAATTACCAGCCACAAGCATCGTTTTGAAGCTGGCTGGTGTCTTTTTCATTGCTGTGTCTAAGAATTTAATCCTCAGAAATCTATGAATGTTACACAAAAGCTTTTCTTGCCAATATACCATAATCATTCAAAATGAAACCAATGTTTTTGCTTCTTCATAGTGGCAAAATGCCCAGCAAAACCAATGAAAATGCATTTCCATAATCCTGCTCAAGATCACTAGTCACATACTACCACTTTACTGCTCAGGGCTCTTTTATACTTGAGTGACTATTATTGCTCATATATTGAAGGCAATAGACCAGTAGCAACAGCTGATAAATATAGAACAAAAGTGGAACCTTTGCGAGTTTCTTCACATTCTGCTCCATTTCTTTATATAAATCCATTTTTATCCCACCATTCCTCCAAGGACCTTGGGGGGGGGGGTTAATCTAGGTTATTCTCTGCTTCTCCATTTTACCATCACAACAACTCTGTGAGGTAGGTTAGACTTAGAGAGAATGACAGGACTAAGTCACCCAGCAGGCTGTGTGGCAGACTTGGGGATGTAAAACTGCATCTCCCATATACTAGTCGAACTCTATAAACCCTATACCACTCTAACTCATTCAAGGGATGCTAACGCTGTTCAGCTAAAACACACACAATCATCTTTCTAAATGAGTTTTTTCTGAAGAGGAGAGATGATTAAAATTAATAACTAGGCCTCACAGGAATAAAAATATTGGCTCAGAAAGGATAATTCTCACAGGCTCTGGTTCAATAGAACATACAAGGAGTATGTGGAATTGCTCAGATTACTAAAATCACAAATCCTAATGACCAGCTTTTTGAGGAGGAAGCAAGACCAATTGGTAAGACTTTGGCTTTCTTTTGTTTAAAGAGCTATAGAGTCCAGCCCTGAATCGGGGAAGTAATTCACATATTTAGTAATTCACATATTTAATCTGGTTCTATGTATAAACGAACCCTAGCTGGACTGGGACAATGTTGTTTTTTCCCTTCAGTGCTAGGCTCACACCACTTTCCCCAGAAATCAGGACATTTTATCTGCCCTCCTGCCCACTGGCTCAGAAATGAAGGCAAAAGGAATTAGACTCCTGGCACATGCTATTTGAAGATGGGAAAGGGTTATCAACTTCAAGCTGGGGCCTGGAGTTCTCCTGGAATCACAAATGATCCCGAGGCAACAGAAATCAGTTCTGCTGGAGAAAATGGCAGCCTTGGAAGGAAGACTCTACGCTAGACTACAGCTTCCAGAAGATACAAAAGTTTAAGAGTGACATCACATCCCGACTGAGCTCCCTCCCCAAATTCCAGTGTCCACAAGCACTGCCCCTAAATCTCCATGAATTTCCCAAGATAGAATTGGCAACCCTAAGGCAGGCACTGGAAATCAAACTGCTGTTTTAACAGAAAAAGCTTCAAATATGGACTCGCTCCCAGAGGTCATTTCATAGGCAAAGAAGTGCAGGAGCTCATTAGCATAACTTATTAGCATAACTTATTTGCATATGTCACTCCCCCTGACATCACCGGAAGTGTGTCAGAAGGCAACACCCACCGCTCAGGCTCCACTGGACTGTTTTGGATTGCTAGCTATGGGGGGGAGAACACGCAGATCTGCCCTCACAGAGGAGGGAGAGCTTGAACCTGAAGGCGGGCCAGGGGGGCGGGGCTCTGCAACTTACCTAGCTGCTTTTTGATCCTTATGGCCTGACTGAGGGCTGCTGGGAGCAGGAGGCGGGCTTGTTGCATGTGCCCACCCCCTGGGCTCCTTACTGCCGGAGCTCCGCTCCTGTGCGCTCAAGCAGGAAATGACCCCTGCTCGCTCCAGATATTATTAGGAGTGGTGCACCAGCCATTTATGTTTACAACTGCATGGGGAGATGCTTGTTCATAGCATCTCACCACAGAATTCAGCACCACCAAATTAAAAATCCAGGGAAGTGGAAGGATGGGATGTTGAGCATAGTCAGAGGCTATGACAAGGTCGGTTGCCAGCCCCTCCCCCCTCCCCAGCTCCCATTTCTTTCCGCTGAATGGAATGGTGGCAGGAGAAAAAACTGAAAAATGGCCATCAGGCTGATAGCATGAAGTCCATCTTCTAGAGGAATTGCCAGAAAATCTACGGTTTCACCTGGCAACCCTATGACAATGGCCCCCTAGTCGGTCACTGCAGGTTGCCCTAAGATTTTAACTGCCCACCATGTGGATCCTGGTTATTGGAGGTCAACTTTACACTGCTCCCATCCTAATTCTTTCCTCCCTATAAAGTTTTCTGTGATCCACAGACTAAAAAAAAAAAGCTTATTGATTTAAAAAAGGGAAAATAGGTACTGCTGAGAAAAAGTTACAGGAAACATAACCAAAGGAATAAATTTACACTAGCTGGCAATTACTGGTAAAACGAAATGCACATTAAAATTCATGGCAACATATGGATAATTTCAGTAGATTATAATGTTGTCACAGGACAATAATGTTCTCCCACTGCTGGATAAATCCTGAGGAGATTTTGATTTCAAAGCAAAAGACATTTAGCCTCTGACAAAATACTTAATCCATTAATTAATTTTTTTAATACCAAGTGATAAGCCAAACATGCAAAGAAGCGAATGGATGGCAGTGCAGTGGAAATGACACCTACTGACTGTGCCAATTTGTGAATAGGGTTGCCAGACTCCAGGTGGTGGCAGAGATCAGTTCACCTGGAGAAAATGGCAGCTTTGGAAGGTGGACACTATGGCATTGTACCCTGAGCCCCAACAGCTCCTCCCTAGGAAGGTTCCAGGTAACAGAAAACCTCAGCCAGCATACACAGTCCTATCAGACCACTGTTGATCACCTGCCTGTGGATGAAAGGAGGGGTTGGAGTTTTATCTTCCCCGTCTTTCTCATTGAGGATTGGGACTATTACAGGTGATGTGACAAAGATAGGGCTCCCAACTCCCCCGGTAGGGCGGAAATCCCCCGCCCCGGAGGCTCCGTTCCCCGACGCCGGGAAATCGGGGCCCGGGGGAAACCCCTCCCTGGCGTGCGCGTCACCGGAAGTGACATCGCATGCTGGGGGCGGGACCACGCCATTTGAGGGGAAAACAAAGAGTTTTCCCCTCAAATGGCGTGGCCCCGCCCAGCGTGTGACGTCACTTCAGGTGATGCTCCGGCGCACGTTCGCAACCGGCTCCCGGAGCAGCAGGACGCTCCCCCGCCGGTAGGTTTTTTAAATTTGGCAACCCTAGACAAAGACTACATATACCAGCCAGGCTGCAACATGGAGCTTTGCAATGTGAGAAACTATGAAGCCCCCTACAGATGGATTAAGCCCCATATCTGGATCATTTTTAAATGTATACTAGCTGCAAGAGGAAATGGGAAAAAATGTTTTAGTGGAAGCTGATGTAGTTTCTGACTGCAGCTGGCCAGCAGCATCTGCCTTTTTAAAAAGTGGGATCATCACATTTGACTGTAGCCACGCAGGCGGAAAGTATGGTGATTGGGTTCCTTATGGATTTCTCAAGGCAAGTCCTTCTGAATGGTTCAGAAGAGGATTTAAATATGTCTGCTCTTTGCCTCTCAGATATGTCCATTGTAACGTATGATAAATTTTGGACATAAATTGTTCCCACATTTTGACATTCTGACCTGCTTATGTGCAGATGTTATTTATTCTCAGTTGCTTTGAGAGCTGATTCATCATGAGCATGATTACAGACAAAGGGGGACTGGGCAGACACAGCCCTGCTAAAAAATATTTCCTTTGACAAAAACCTAAGAGTTGAATGTCAGTTATTCATATAGGGATGAATCTAAAGATTGTCTTCTGTCAGCAGAAGGGGGGGAGTTGTGCTGATGGAGGGAGGCAATTTTTGCTGATCCCCCTTCCCACTACATGCTTATGTCCATGGATGTTTCTGGGGGTTCGCTGACCCTGACGTGGCAGTGCACGAAGCTGTAGTAAGTAGTGTTTTTCAGCAATATTACCTATAATATATATGAAAACACCTGCTGGATGATACAGTATAAACTCAGAGATATGATTATTCTGGGTGCTGAAATGAATTACTTCAGCAAATATTACTGATAGAATCTGTCTTGAGAGCTAATATAGATATTTCTCCATATTCCTCATGGGCAACCATAAACTCATCAACATGGGCAGAATATCAGGTGGGTGCTTGGTATTCTGCAACACAGTGTTGCAACAAGGTTTGCATCTGGCTGTGTTGACATTTGGAAAGAGGACTGTGCTATGTGTCCCATCTCTCCTTCACCAGTCTTTCAGAGAGTTCTTTTCCTTGAGGTAAAAACACCTCTTGGATTGAGACCTCAAAATCTATTCTTTTTTTTTTAACTGCCCCCCAAAGGGGAAGGATTTTATTGCATTTTCCACATAACATACACAAACAATCATAACATATACATACATATACATACATACTAACATACAAACAAATACATGGAGGTTATTCTTAATTCTACCAATATTTATACTAATACCTATTCCGCCTTAATAACAATTTCTCATGAACTGTGTAAGCAACTTTTCTGTCTCTATCATCCTAACAGGTATATATTTCATTTAGTAAACTATTGGTCTGTCTCTTGCAAGCTTGCCTACATATGTTTGTCATACCAGTTATAAAACCGTGACCAAGTATTCTCAAATGTCGAATCTGTTGCGCCTTTTATCAATAAAGTCAATTTGTCCAATTCCGCAGCCTCCAAGATTTTGTTTACAAGTTCTCATTTTGTTGGTATCTCCAGTAATTTCCAATATTTTGCACAGAGAATTCTTGCAGCCGTAGTTAAAAAAACAATCAAATAGCGATCATCTTTGTTAGAATTATCAGGTAGAATATTCAACAACAAAGCCTCTGGTGTAAATGGTACTACAGTCCCTAATACCTTTTGCAAGATTTCGTGTACCTTTACCCAATATTTCTTAGATCTTTCACAATGCCACCACACCTGCTGGATGATACAATGAGCCAACCTTATTTTCACATTTCCAACACTTATTAGAACATTTTGGGTCAATTTTAGCTAACCTTTCAGGTGTTACATACCATCTATAAAACATTTTGTATATATTTTCTTTATATGAAATAGCTTTCGTAATCCTAATATTTTTCTTCCATATTTGATCCCACTGCTCAAATTTAAAAAATCTAGTCTTCACAGACTGACCCTGCTTTGGAAGGTACTAGAAAAAGCTAAGACGGGCCTGCTTCTGGGTGGTTAGCACTGTGATCCAACTAGAGGATTAGAAAACAAAATCATTTTTGTTGCCTAGAGTAGGATTTATAATAAAATCATAATTTGATTTTACCACTCTACCACTCTTGCTATCACTGGCTATTCTGCAGTTCACATACCACTGATTGGCTTTAATAGTTCCCCTCTACAAAGTGAAGAATTTTCCACCTGAGGAAGCAGTCCTCTAATTGAAGACTCCTCACTCAGAGGAAGGGAAAATTGGAGCCAATCCCATGTTTTCTTAACCCAGCTAACTTATTTACTGGACTGTACAATATAAGTTGCTAAAAGATCCAGTTAGGAAGCTCTGAGTAATCTAAAACCATTCCACTTCACTGCTGGGACCCTAACTGAGACAGGAGGGAGGAGCTCATGTCTTCATAAGTAATTGACCAGTTATATATTTTTCATAGAACTACTGCAATGAGATGAAATAATCAGCAGCCTTATGGCACCTTAAAGGCTAATGAAATGTAAATTCCAATTGTCATTAAGATGCCATAAGACTCCTATATATTTTTTTCTGCAACTGACCAACACTGCTACCCCTCAAGGATAATTACAGCAATGAGTGCAAGATGATACAACAGGCTTAATAATGGTAACTTATACCATAACAAACCCTTAGCCTTTTGTGGGGAATTACATAGCCTGAGGAACAAAGATGACCTATGAAATGCTGCTTCCTCAATCTGTCTCTTTTTTAGCTTGTCTAGAGTGTGTGTGATGATACCAAGGACGGATGGTAAAATCAATAGGTAAGGGGGGAAATGTTGGAAAGGAAATGGAATGTTGGAAATGTTAATAGAGACACCCTATTTTTAAATGAAATGTTTCTTCATACTTTTGAGAGAAGATCTATCTATCATCTGTCTGTCTGTCTGTCTCTCCTAGCTACAATCTACACAGCATGGCTACAAAACCTTTATTCATTTCAGTGGGAGAGGACAGCATTGTGGAAGAACAGCTGCAAAGCCTTTAGTCATTTCAATGGCGATGACCAGCAGTATGGCAAGTACAGCTTTAGAGTAGCAGCTGCAGAGCTTTTATTCATTTCAATGGAGGAAGACCAGCAGCAGGGGAACAGCAGCTACAGAAACTAGCACCAGCAGGGTACTATCTATAAAGTACATCACATATCGGGGGGGGGGGGGGGCATTGTGACCAATGAGGTATTTAGTATTGGTTAAAACTGGACACAGTGTGACAAGGAGACATGAGAGTTTAAAACGGCCATTCAAAAGTATGACACACTTTATGGACAGTTCAAAACAGTCCACTTATTTTCTCTGCCCAGGAATTCTGTTAGCAAGTTAGTCCGAATATAGTTGGATATACCTGGGTTGTTTTGCTCATATATATGTTGCCATCCAGTCATAGCTGACTTAGGGTTTTCAGGTCAAGAGACATTCAGAGGTGGTTTGCCATTGCCTGCCTCTGCATAGCAACCCCGGGATTCCTTGGAGGTCTCCCCTCCAAATGCTGGCCAGGGCTGGCCCTGCTTGGCTTCCGAGATCCGATGAGATCAGGCTAGCCTGGGCTATCCAGGTCAGCCCATACATACATACTTTTAATATATCAAAAGGTTAAATGCCATTAGCAGTGCAATCCTAAACAAAGTTATACCCTTCTAAATTCACTGAAGTCAATGTAACTTCGTTCATGATTGTACTGTAGAGATAATCTGTAGACCAAGAGATTCTATGAAGTACAAAGGGGATGACTTGGGGGAGGGGCTAAATTCTTAACATTTACAAGCCTAGGTTTTCATGATTTGATTTGTAATTTCTAAAGTGGAGATCGCAATCCACCGGAATTACAAAAGTAACCATAAAGCATGTGTCAGAAAACCTGTATAAATCTGATATCTCAAACACGGCCTTTCAAATTAAACTGTAATAACAATAGCACCACAAGTGGTATAATGCTTTACAGTTGAAATCAACAATTATTAGCCTGCCACTTCATCAATATAAAAAATCAGTTAAATGCTAACTATTATAGCAAAGTCTACAGTTAAATAAAGGAAAACAAAATCAATGCTTTCTACCTTAAAGGTAAAGATGACATAGAAATTAATTCAAGTTAATGATTCTTCATGGCACATGAGTTTTCCTTAACATATGGTAAGTAAGAGCCACAACTGAAGAGCTCCAAAGTTAAATCAGTTTCATGTTTCACAAGAAATCAATACTCAGTTTCCAGTCCAGTAACAGATTCCTTGCTGAGTTGTAGGGGGTTTACAGTGCAGTCCTGAGCAGAGTTACACTCTTCCAAGTCCATTGAACTCCATCAGCTGAGAAAGGTGAAGAGCAAAGTTTGAGTCCTGTGGCACCTTTAAGACCAACAAAATTTTATTCAAGATATAAGCTTTCGTGTGCATGCACGCTTCTTTAGATACAGTGAAATAGTGTGCTTGCACATGAAAGCTTATACCTTGAACTCGAACTTTGTTCTGCTGCTTCAGACCAACATGGCTACCCACCTGGATCTATTGGTTTAGAAAGGTGGCACTGTTTAGGATTGCCCCATTAGAGGTCCAAGGAACAAAGGGCATGGTAGCTTTGGGGAACAAACCCATCATTGTTCTTTGTAACACGATTGGAATATTTACAATGCCTTGGGTGTTTATTGGCAAATCAACCTACCCTTAACTGTTTTCAAATGTTAACATGGAAACCTTGTCAGTACTGAGATTGCTGAGACAAGTTTACCAGAAAGAGCAATAGATTTAAGCTAGATAGAATGTTGTAACTTTCCCTATGAGGAAAGGTTAAAGCGCTTGGGGCTATTTAGCTTGGAGAAACAATGACCGAGGGGTGACATGATTGAGGTTTATAAGATTATGCATGGGATAGAGCAGGTAGAGAAAGAGGTACTTTTCTCCCTTTCTCACAATACAAGAACTCGTGGGCACTCCATGAAATTGCTGAGCGGTCGGGTTAGAACGGATAAAAGGAAGTACTTCTTCACCCAAAGAGTGATTAACACATGGAATTCACTGCCACAGGAAGTGGTGGCGGCTACAAGCATGGACGGCTCCAAAAGGGAATTAGATAGGCATATGGAGCAGAGGTCCATCAGTGGCTATTAGCCACAAGGTATAGATAGGGACTCTGGGGCAAGTGATGCTCTGTCTTCTTAGTGCTTGGGAGGGCGTCTAATGTCCTGGCCCCACTGGTGGACCTCCTGATGGCACCTGGTATTTTTGGCCACTGTGTGACAGAGTGTTGGACTGGATGGGCCTTTGGCCCGATCCAACATTGGTGTCTCTTATGTTCTTAATATAGGTCCCTGCCACAAATAAATTGTCTGTTTTTAAATTTTGTGTAATATGCTTGGTTTGAGGGAAAGCAACATGGTATAGCCTGATCTCATCAGATCAGGGAAGAGAAGTAGGGTTGGTACTTGTATGGGAGACCACCAAGGAAGCCTTTGCAGAGGCAGGCAATGGCAAACCACCTCTG
>NW_015173142.1:93553-149726 GCF_001447785.1 Gekko japonicus | reverse complement strand
GGTGGGATTGCGCCCGTTTGCTGCACCCCCTGATCCGTCCCTCTCACGGCCCAAAACCTTTCGTGTGGTCGGGGCCTTAAAGAACTTCCTGAAATGCCTTTGTATATCCACAAGCAAGAAGATTCATTGTAAACTAAAAGTAGAATGGAAGAGGTTTGCTGCTGAAAATATTCTTGGACCCCAGTACTAATTAAGAATATTCTTTTTATTTGCTGAACATGTATGTGCATATATGAGTAGGAATAGGGACATAGTGCACACTGGAGTAGGCAGGGCTATTTTTGGGCAGGAACGCAGAGGAAGGAGTTCCAGCTGGCTTCAGAGTTGGCCATGCCCACTACAGCCAAAACCTTTGTGTGCGTGGCTACAGAGGGAAGGCCTGGAGAGCAACCCCCCCCCAGTGACTCTAAGGTGGGCAGGCCAGGGGGCCCCCTGGAAGGATCGGGGAAGCATTTAAATGCCTTCCCTGGCCTGTCCAAGGGCTGGCTTGCCTGGGCTCCCCACAGCCGCAGGGCGCCCAGGCAAAGCCAAGGGAAGGCATGTGTGTGTGGCTTAATATGCTAATGTGCTGTGCTGTCAGGGGTGTGTCCTAATATGCTAATGCGTTTCTGCTGTTGGGTGTGGCCTATTATGCTAATGAGTTCCTGCTGGGCTTTTTCTACAAAAAAAGCCCTGGGAGTAGGGATGTATGAGTAGGACTAGGGACATATTGCACACAGAATGAAAGAAAAGACCCCCCCCCCGTAGTTATGCTTCACATCGGACCTGGTTAGTATTAGCACAGTATGGCTGAAATCCTCAAAGGGCTCTTCTGGCACTTGATTATAATTAGTGGGCCTAACTAGATTAAAATTAATGGGCCTAGTCTACAGGATACTCTGAAACCTCAACATTTTGCTGTACTATGCAAAATAATTTCCAAGGAAAACACACACACACACACACACACACATCACTGCCTGTATCAGCTGATCAATAAACATTATTCTAGTTATTTTCTAATGCTAACACAGTCATTCAAAAGGGCATGGAATTTACCAGTATATCTATACACTTTTTTAAAAAGAACTTACTTGTCCTTGTGTACTCTGATTCTGAGATATGCATGTCAGTCTCACCATCGTACAAGATATTTCACAAAACCAAAATAGCATGAAATAATAAAATTACAATTGGAATGGTGTCAACATTTGTTCAATGAGGTAGGTAGGATTTCTTGAGTTTTGAAGGCTGTAGAATCACTTACAAATTGATTGATACCAGTGAAGGCTGTGAATTCTGGCCTTAAAGAGTTATAAAAAGTTTTGTTGAATGTGAACTAATACAAATGCAAAGGTTACAGTATGTTCAGGCTGATAATATAGGAATTACTCCAGGAGGTTGCTATTATATACAAAACCATAACATCCAGCAAAGTTGAGATGAAATGTACCCATCTATCTTTTTGGAGATATAATTGTCCTTTTGTATTTGCACTTCAAGACTTACAATGAAAGGTCTTGTGAAAAATGATCTTCATATGGCTAAAATATCAATAGTGGGGGGATTCTAGAACACTGAGGTCAATTAGTGATTGGAGTCCAAGAACAAAGTACTTTTTCCGATCCTGCAGAAGTTAATTTTACACCTGTGACCAATAATCTCTTTAAAGTGCTTTGTGTACTTGTCACTTCAGCAATGTTGCTTTTAAAAAAATTAAAAAGAAGGGGAAAACACCAGTTGGGTGAGGGCTATTATATATAAATGGGGAAAAAACAACCACCTAGTTAAGAGATCAACACCATGACAAGTACAAACTCCACTCTGTTCCACTCAATATTTTTATAACTTTGTCTGCCTGAAGTACACACTAATGTATACATCTGCAGCATTGGGTTGCTTATGTCCCATTAGCAGTTATGCACCCTAGTTTTTCTTCTCTTTCTGTTCTACTATTCAGTTGAAAAAACAAACACTTTTCAGAACTGCTGCAGAATTCATTATGTCATCCAGTTGCAATCAGACAGTTTCTACTGTTTGACAGACTTAAGCTGAGACTTAGGCTGTGGTCACACAGACTAAATAATCCACTTTCAATCCACTTTCAGTGCACTTTCCAACTGGATTTTACTTGTGTGAACTGGCAAAATCTAGTTGGAAAGTGGATTGAAAGTGGACTATTGTGTGTGACTGCAGCCTTAGAGAATGTAGTCCTAAATTACGTAGTCCAGGGAAACCATGATGTCCCTCTTCTAAGTTCTTGAGGAATGACTGAGCCCAATGGAAAGTGACTGTTTTGCAAGCATTTTGAGAAGCAGCAACTGAGTATCAGTTCAAGAGGCCAGATCCGCTCCTTGGATTGTTTGAGTTGCTCCAATGATGCAAAGCATTCATGAACTAGGTGCTTAATCAGCCAGTTAGAAGGGCATGGTTTCTGTGCATCAGCAGAGCAGAGAAAAGCAACTGTAGTATACAGGGAGCTTATGGAACATCTCTCTCGCTCTCAACCAAAATGTGTAAAACTAGATCAGAAAAACTAGAGTCCAACATGGCCATATGTCCACATTGAGGTTCTTTTTATATATATACTTCTGTATCTTTCCTTTTTTCCCTTTCCCCTTTCCCTTCCTCTGTGCATAAACTAATAAAATTCTTAAAAAAAAAGAAATTAAAAGACGCCTGTTCCTTGGGAGGAAAGCTATGGCAAGCCTAGACAGCATAATAAAAAGTAGAGACATCACCCTGCCAACAAAAGTCCGCATTATTAGCTGTTGTAGATTTTCCAGGTTGTATGGCCATGGTCTTGGCATTATAGGACCTGACATTTCGCCAGTAGCTGTGATTGGCATCCTCAGAGGTATAATACAGAAAGATGGAGTACTGTCCGTGTTTTGTTTTTTATCTTGCTGTAAGGACTTCTTAAGCATTTTGCCAATTATTATTATGCAGGTTTTTTAAGTGACACCACATCCTAGATTGGTAATCTCATGTTTTATAGTGAAACCAATGTTTACCATGGTATTAAAGACCTAGAGAAAATTAAAAATACCTGAAGGATTTCGGAATTCGTTTGGCTTTTAAAACAATGGAGGCCTGTTGTTCAAAGAGCGACAGGCACTGAGTGAATGAACCAGTTTTTATATTGGTGTTGTTTCTGCAGTTGGACAATCCAGTAGATGGGTAATGGACTAGAGAGGTTTTATTCTGATATAGACCTGGGCCAATGACAAGCTTAGGCCTCATTTCTTATCTTTCAGTGCCAAAAAGATCCCCAGGAAAGGGTCCTGTCTTTTAATAGAGAATTGTGCATTGACTTCACCGGATAAATAACATCCCATTAATGGGACAGGGCTTCCTTTTTATACAGGCAGCTGGAAACTCTACCCTGGGATATCAATAATTACTTCACTTGGTCAGTGCAGGCATAAGCCCTATGAGCATTGCACAGTGCCCTGCAAATCAGGGCCAATGCCGATGCAAACATTGTGGAATTATTAAGCATTCTATGGATGTTTAGGAAAAAGGGGGCTCTATAGGACCGAGGCAACCCACTTTCCTTGCCATGCTGTGGTCTGCTGTCTCATTGGGTTCCGTGGCTCACTGTTTTCTCTTTTAGGGCGGTGTTCTATGGCAGAGAGGAGAAGGATTCTCTCTGTGGACACAGCTTCATTTTTGGGCCAGCTCAACGAGCAAACGGATCGGACATTGGCTCCCAGTTGGGCCTGAGTTGATGGGCCACGGTGGAATGGAGAGGGCGTCGGAGCCTAGGCCAGGCGGGCCTGCTCCACTTGTTCTGGGCAGCTCAATTTGTTGCGGCGGCAAGCACCTATCAGCAACCCTGTAGGGGGAAGGGGTCTGTCAGGGGAAGACTGCCTTTTGGAGTGCCTTTGACTTACAGTTGGCTCCAACCCGGGACCTTGGTGTCTTGCCTGTTATATGGTTAAGGATGGGGTCAAAGTGACACCAGGCCTTGACTGTGCCGCTGTTTATGTTTGCCCTTGCCGTTACTTTCAATATGCTAAATAAAGTGGCCTTTAGTTTCATCCAACCTTGGTTGTCTAACTCTTTCTTCCGTCTGAGGGGGCAAAAGTCCATATTATTAGCTGTTGTAGATTTTCCGGGTCGTATGGCCATGGTCTTGGCATTGTAGGACCTGACGTTTTGCCAGTAGCTGAGATTGGCATCTTCAGAGGTATAACACAGAAAGATGGAGTACTCTCTGTGTTTTGTTTTTTAGCTTGCTGTAAGGACTTCTTAAGCATTTTGCCAATTTGTCGTTTTCGTCGGAAGCTTCTCCCACAAGAGATTTTTCACACAGCAAGCTAATTAAGGTAGAAATCCTCACTGTCTCCAATTTTTAGAGAAACAGAGTAACAGTTTTAAACTTTTACTGGACACTACAGCTGAATGGGCCTGGTTAAGAGTGTATAAGAATTTTTTACCTTTTACCTTCTTGGAACGACTTGTTAGCTGCTGCCAAAAGCTGAACAAAAACCTGGGAACTGAGGCTGATTTTGCACAAGGAGCTGCGCCGCCGTCATGACTCCCTTTGCCCTGTTTCCATTGGTCAATTTCCCACTCTACAGCCCTTGGCCACATTTTGACTTGAGGCTTTGCCCGATTTTCCCTGAGGTTTCATGATCCTGTTTTTTGAGGATCACGAAACCACGGGGAAAATGGGCAAAGCCGCGGGTAAAACTGCAGCTGTGCGGCTTTGAGTGGGAAATTGACCAATGGAAACAGGGAAAAGGGAGTCGTGACGGCGGCACAGCTCCTTGTGTGAAATCAGCCTGAGTCTTGGGAGTGAAAGCAGCCCCCAGATGCCTAGCTTGTTAAGACCACTTTATTAAACATGCTTCTTGCTTGGTATCTTAAATTTTGGGAGGCCCTGAGTATTTCTCACTCAGCTTTTTTTCACTATTTATCAGAGGGCACACGTACTCCAATCTTAGTAATCAATTTAATCTGCAAGCAAACATACAATGGGGTCCCTTAAGTGCCCAAGGGAGCAGGAAGAATTCTCTCCACCTACGCCTAAGCAATCGAAGATAGGAGATTACTTTCTCACTCAAGTATCCACCAGTAGCCGATTTTCTGTTTTGGCAAACCTTCCTGACTCTCCTCATGAAACTAGTGCTTCAAACGCTGGTCCTGATGAGCCCCATAATGAAGGGAGTGGCTGCAGTAATGGGGATCTTGGTCACAACTTGGATCCTGCTGGGCCCAAGAGGGCACCCGCCCAAACAGCAAGGATCCACCATGTAAATGACTCTGTAAAAGCTTCTGCCTGCTCTTTGGCTGAGTTTTGCTCTCTTATGGTGAGAACCACGGCACTTATCTGCAGTAATCTAACTTCCTTGCATTCCAAATGGGACCTTTTAATCTCCCTGAGTCGGAGCCACAAAAAAGCAGTGGAGGGAAAAAATCCTTACATTCCAGCATCCCTCTCCTTGACTCGCTCTTCTCAGGATACCACTCCCAGCTCCAACTTTAAATTAGAGTCAGCCTCTTCCTGGCATCTGATGTTACAGCCACATAAAATATGCTTAACGATTTGTGAACTTAAGGGCTATAGTCCATCTTGGCATACAAATCTTCTTGCAGTGAGGCATTTAAAGTCCCTCCTGATGAGGGAGTGGCTGCAGTAATGGGGATCTTGGTCACAACTTGGATCCTGCTGGGCCCAAGAGGGCACCCGCCCAAACAGCAAGGATCCACCATGTAAATGACTCTGTAAAAGCTTCTGCCTGTCCTTTCACTGCCCTAAAATTCCTCAGCTTCTACTGAGTAAGAAATCCTTTCTTAGATCCAAAGGAGTTTTTCCTGTAAGAATTTTTCAGAACACTATAGTTGCTCCATTACTTCCTCCATCTTCTACAGCTGCACCGACTAGGCCGACAACCCTCCTCAATGGTGCCTCCAACTCTGTCATTGTTAATTGCAACACATCAAATAAGACTGGGTCAAATGACTGGACCAACTGGACAGAATCTGCTGAGACCTCTCACTCCCTGAGAGAGTACCCTGTGGGACACCTCACCTTGGAAGAAGACCTCCTGGTTTTTTACAAAAACCTGACAGTATATGAACAACAATCATTCACTGCCAGATTGGAGGAACTGAGAACATGCCTCCTGTCTAATCAGAACAAGGGTGACGAGCAGCTGATTCCAACTCCATCTCAAGATTTAATTAATAAGACTTTACTCCCGTCCTCCCCACAGAATCCAGTTGGTCCGACAAACCAGTTGATGGAGGTGGAAGTAGAGATTCATCTTCCCTCGGCCCCTGGAATGGCCAACCCTGTGCAGCCTAGTGTCTCTAATCATTGCCAGTCTTCTTCAGGAACAAGCCCTGGTCTAAATCATAATAATGGCTGTATTAATCACAATATGAAGAAATCTTTTGAACAGTTGTTAGAAATTGATTGACAGTTAACGAAGCCCCAGTTTCCAACCGTGAAACTGTTATCCTGGAACATAGCTGGATGGGGAAATAAGAAAATGGATCACGATTTCTGTTCCTACTTAAGGCAATTTGAGATTATTTTCTTTCAGGAAACATGGACAGAATCCACAATTTCCCTTGAAGGATTTTCAACATATTCCCTGCCTGGGTTTAAGAGCAATCCTTGGGGCCTTTTCCAAGCGGGTTTAACCCTTTTGTTCCCTCTTCAGTCCAAACTCAAATTGATGGAATTACCTGCTTGTAACCCCATTGCCCATGCTTTCCTATTTAGACTTCAGGATTTTGCTTTTATTGTGGTCAATGTCTATTTACGTCCTTCCCCTGAAAAATTGTCCTTATGCTCCCTTTGGGACTGCTTGATTTCATATCTTGAACAACTAGAACTTCACTTTCCCATAGAAGATACTATCCTTCTTGGTAAAGATGACCATGACCTTCTGACCACTCTGAATTTAGATCCAAATGACTCCTTCCCAAATTTCTTCAGTTTTGTTAGGTCCTCCAAAGACCCTCATATTAACCAGGTAGGCATACTTCTTACTACATTTTGCATCCAATTTGATAAACTTGTCCTAAATTGTTCCCATAATGGGGATATCCCTGGGGAATTTACTTTTGCATCATCCAGAGGTTGTAGAGTTTTAGATTATGTTTTAATCCCATTATCCTTTAAAAATAATTTAGAGCATTTTTATATTGATGCCCGCATGGAGAGTGACCATTTCCCTCTAGTCCTCTCAATTACTCCCCAGATACACCTTCAACCTGATCTAGCCCCTACAGTTAATGATTTATCCTCTGAGTCCCTCCCTAGATCTATTTGGTCACGTAACGATACCGAGAGTCCAGCTATTAGTTACTGAGCAAGCTATTATCGACCTGCGCTCCTCCCTTATGACTTCTTCGAACCCCACTGAAGGTGCATTTTCATATGATAATTTAGTCTCCAGCTTTATTTCCCTACTTAACCCTGCTCCCATTTTGCCCACCAGACACAAACCCAAGTATAATGCATGGTATAACAGAGAATTTTGTGTTTGAAGTCCACTCTCCATTCCATTTATCACCATTACCGGAGTAAAAAAAAGTCTTCCTTACCAAAGGTATACTTAACTGTTAAACAACAGCTGTCAGACTTAGTCAAAGCCAAGAAGCTCCAGTTTGCCAGGGACTACTGATCAGGGCATCCAAGTCAAATGACTGTGGGAAATTTTGGGCCCTAATTTCTGACGCTTCTCGGGGGAAATTAATTTCATCACCATCAATTCCCTCCCATATCTGGTTTTCATATTTCATAAACCTTTTAAATGAAAATGGTGCAAGTTTTCCCAAAACCACAGAATGTGATACCCCTGAGACCCCCGAGTAGCCACCTGTGTCCCCTGAGGATATTATTACCCTGATCACTTGTGTTAAACCAAAAAACCAAAAAAGCCCCTGGCAGTCTCCCCAGAACTACTGAAGTCTCACCCAGAATGGTGGGCCCCTCCTTTGGCTGCTTTATTTTCCTTGATAAATAACACTGGAATAATGCCAAAGTCATGGACAAATGCAATCATTGTCCCAATTTTTAAAAAAGGCGATCCTTCCTTTCCCGAAAATTATAGACCGATCAGCCTTTTATCAGTAGTTGGCAAACTTAATGCCAAACACCTTCTAAATAAACTAGATGGATGGATGACTGACCATAACATTCTAGGACCACAACAAATAGGGTTTCATTAGGGAAAATTCACTCTGGACCACTGATCACACCTTGGATCATACCTTGTTACTGAATACAGTGGGAAACCAGGCAATAAGCTTTTCGCTGCCTTTTTAGACCTTAAAGCGGCGTTTGATTCAATCCCAAGAGACCTCTTATGGGACAAGATGGCTAGAATGAATATAGATCCCAGACTGCTTTTTTAATAAATAAATAAAAACTATATACACATACCAGTTGTCAGGTCAAATTCAATCTACAGGAAAATCTAACCCCAAAATCCCAATTTGCAAAGGTGTAAAACAGGTTGCATCCTTGCTCCTTCACTTTTTAACTTGTTTCTAAACAACCTGGCTCCATCATTGTTCGAAATTGATGGACATGTTCCCAAAATTGGCCAACACCATATCCCAGTTCTTTTATATGCAAATGATGCCATTTTACTCTCATGTTCTGGAATTGGACTGAGGCATCTTTTACACCACTGCCTGACCTACTGTAACAAAAACAGGTTAACTTTGAATTATGGGAAAACAAAGAAACTAGTTTTTTCCAAATCCTGGAAACAGTTCACATGGACAATCCAGGGAAATCCCACTGAGCAGGTCAAATCATTTAAATACCTGGGGATCAATTTCTACTACAATGGGAGCTGGGCTACTCACCGCAAATGTGCTACTACTCTAGCAAGAAATAGTGCTGAGGCCATCACCCACTTTTTCTACTTGAGAGGCAACAGATACGTCCCAATGGCCTTAAAAGCCTTCAATGCAAAATCTAGTCCACATTTTCTATATGGCGCTCCCATTTGGATAAGCACAATTGACCAATCAGCAGAGGGTTTACAATCCTTTTTTTTTTTGCGGACAACCCTTGGACTCCCTAATTGTGTCCCATATGCTGCGATCTGTCTCAAAACTGGCCAGATGCTGCTGGAAACTCAGGCCTGGCTTCTGACCATCACATTTTGGCTGCGCCTTCTGTTTAATCCTGACCCAAATTCCTTTACCTTTTTAATGTTGACAGATCATTACAAACCTAATTGGCTGAAATTAGTCCAAAAAAAATTAAGTCCTTAGGAATACTTCTAGACCCGCTTTACTTATCATCTGCCCCCACAATATTTTATACAATTAAACACAGGCTTCTAGATATTCAATTTCAGTGCCTGACTGAGGCAGCCAGGAAAACCTGTTCCCCAGTTTATCTGGGATTATCCCAGACACTGGGCCAGACAACTACTTATTTTTGTTCTCTAACTGATCTCCATCAAAGAAGGGCATTTATGTTAGCCAGATTTAACGTATTGCCATCGGCCATCTTCGCTGGAAGATGCCAAAAAATCCCCTATGAACTTAGACAATGCCCCTGTAGTCACAGTGCTATTGAATCCATTTTCCATGTTCTTTTAAATTGCCCATTTTATACTAAGATTCAAGAAAAATTTCTGGACACCCTTCTTTTTACATGGCATGGTCTTCCTGAGAATGTCAAGGTCCAGTTGCTACTCTCTGGGCAAAACACTTCTATAACTTTTAACGTTGCTTGTTTTCTTCAATCTGTAATTTGAACCAGGGAACCTATTAATTGATCAGTTCTTTTTTGTTGGCTGTCTGTACTTTTGATGTATTCCTAAATTTTAATGTATTCTTATCTCTGACATGCCAATAAAGGTTGTCTGTCTGTCCTCTGTCCACATTGAGGCACAAAGTGGGGGCCTCCAGTACCAGTATCTGAAGAAGAGTCTACTTGACTCTCTTATATAGATGAATAATTTTGCTTGATATGTAAGACAGTGAGAGGGTGAGATGGGGAAGAGAGAGAAAAAATAAAGAAACTGCCAGTGTAGTGTGGCCAACCTCTGACCTCTGTGTGTGAAACATTGAGTTTAGTTTGGGAAACATGGCTTCTTCAGGATGCTCAGTCTGCTGATCTATTGAGCTACTGCATCCATTTCCTTCACTTTATTTTCTATGATCACACACTTTAAAATTGGTTCAAGGTAGCATTCCAGTGAAAAGTGGTGTAAATGAAAAGTAAATAAGGTCAACATGGTGAAGTCAACTTTATCTTAACGATTAACTCAGAATCATATAGAATCACAGAGTTGGAAGGGGCCATGCAGGCCATCTAGTCCAACTCCCTGCTCATAAAAGGAATACAAAATGTTTGTCAGTAACTGTTACTGATTAAACCACAGCATATATTTGTATTCTGAGTCTCAGTAGTCACACTTGCATTGGTGCATTTTCCTTCGTACAAGTGAGTTGGTATATATTCCAGAAAGCACAGAGAAATTAATTTTGAGTAATGCTTGGCAGAACTGCTTTGGATACTTTTCACTATCAAGATATGGAATTACTATTTTAAACAAACAAGTAAAACAAGAAAAAAATTCTGCGCTGTATTTATAGGGTTGGATCCAAAAGTGCCTTTCTACCAGTGTAACAGCAAATGTAACAGCACTTCTGTTGGCAGAGGAAGGGCCTGATTTCTGCCAATCCCTCTCGCCTATATTGCCTCACTTTGTCCTTCATATTGTTTCTGAGGATTCCTTGAGCTCCAAAAATAGAAGTGGGGTGGGGGGAATCAGTTGGCTGTAGGAGGAGAGGCAGGTGAGAAAGACCCAGTCTACAAGTTTTGTTTTACTTGCTGTGACAGATCCAACTCATTGTGTTTGGATTTTAAAAATATGCACTGATAGGCTAACACATTGGCTGACAGGGTGAAAAAGGGAACTGTTCAGGATTTTGGGATATAAACCAACAGAACATTATGAAGTTTGGCCTAGGAAATAAGCTGCCATCCACCTAATATTGTTTTAATATATTACATTTCACAGCCATCCAAAGAGGTTTGAGAATTGTCTCGCGCTTGAACTTGAAATCTTCTCTACTGGGCACTACAATTATAGGATATTGGTTTCTATTGTTTGTTACATGGATTTTTTTTTAAAAGAAAGTTAAAGCCTATTTAAAAGTGAGCCCACGACTGATTTTACTGTGCTTGGTTGCTCATGGCTCTTGGGGCTAAAAAACAGACTTCCCAAATTGTTTAAGGAAGTAGGGCATTCCCCAGATGTGATATAGTATAAGCATGGATTTAAATGGCTTACTTTTAAGTGTGCCCCTTGATTCATCTGTGGAAGAGCAGGAATAAACAGCACTGAAATCTAGCAGTTCTACAGAAATCCATGGACCATAATCCAGTTTGTATGTAGCCATGTTACTCCATGGAAACATTCCAAACCCAAAGACATATGACACCATTTAAAAGGACCAACCAAAATAACACAAAACAGTGAACAAGATTTCAAGAGCACAAGAATTCTTCAGCAAGCTGGATATTCAGTGCAAAAACCACCACCACAAAAAAAGAAGTTGTTTTAGGGCATGGTAGAGAATCCAATACAGAATGATGCTTGGTTAAACTCAATTGATTTGAATAGTACATAGATGTGCATAAGTGTGCACTGGACCGTGGTCATAATCTTAGTTTATATAAACTTCTGGCATGGTGTAAAGGTTAGCGTGACAAATTAGACTCTGGGAAACTCAGTTCAAATCTCCATTCTGCCAATGAAGCTCACTGGGTAATCTCCAACCAGTCACTCTCTCTCAGACTATCCTACCTCACAGAGTTGTAAGAATGAAACGGAGAAGAGAATTAATTACCACACCCGTACAGCAAAGGTGGAGTAAAAATACACATCATACCTAAAATAGTCTGTGCATTAAGCACATGACAATGTGTGGGAGACATACAAGTGACATTCCTTGTTCTGCTACAAGTTCACAACTTGTTCCTTTGGAAATAGGCTGCCCATGGAGAAGGTCCCAGGTCCAGTTCCTGACTTTTTCAGTTACAACAATCTGGAGAGGAGGTTGGGAAAAAAACTTCTGCCTGAGAGCTGTTATCAGTCAATGGATGAAGCATCGATCTGACTCAGTACAGAGCGATTACTTATACCTTTGCAGTTGTTTCGCCCCCTTAAGCAAAATACATTTTTAAAGACTATTATTAGGTAGAATGTCAGACAATTTCCTCAGCCTGCAGAGGTGTAAAATTGTTTAACATAACTATGGAGACTTGTGTTGTCACTGACTACAGCTGTGGAGAATGATC
Organism: Gekko japonicus; assembly: GCF_001447785.1. Lineage (NCBI taxonomy): Eukaryota > Metazoa > Chordata > Lepidosauria > Squamata > Gekkonidae > Gekko > Gekko japonicus. The sequence continues at coordinate 137,449 of NW_015173142.1, read as the reverse complement.
AATGTGCTTGTCTGTATACTTTTGACTTTCCCACAGAGATGTCACAAACTAGGCCTTCTGAATCCATTGCTCACATTTTCTTGCTTTCTCCTCTGTGTATAAAAACTTTGGTGACTGATGAAGTGGCCTCAAGCCCATTAACACCGTTAAAAATTTATTAGTCTTTAAGGAGACAGAAGATTGTTCTTTTGTTTATTTGACAATGGGATGCTTAAATGCATGAAGATGGAAAAATGGCTAGCAGAGCCAATGTGGCTCACAGATGTCATGAACTGGACGTGCACACTAGATACTGAGAACTCCTCAGCAGAACTCCTCAGAGCCAGTTTGGTGTAGTGGTTAAATGCATACACTCTAATCTGGGAGAACCAGGTTTGATTCCCCACTCCTCCACTTGCAGCTGCTGGATGACTTTGGGCAAGCCATAGTTCTGTCAGAGCTGTTCCTGAAAGAGCAGTTCTCTCAGAGCTCTCTCCGCCCCACCTACCTCAGAGGGTATTTTGCACGTTTTTATGTTAATCACATAGGTAAAAACAACCGCCCCCCCCAAAAACCCCAATGGATTAAGCAGTAACACATCATCAAGCTGGTATATAAATGAGGTGAACTGACTCACACCGACAAGCATTACTTGGTTTTAAATGGGAAAGCTTTGCCAAAACACTGCCTCTTCAAATGCTTCCTTTTTGTGAATGGTGGCTACCCTTACATGTCCAAACGTGAAAAAGTTTATAGAACATGTGTGAAAGGGAGGGACAGTAGCAGCAAAATGGGTTGGGAGGGGCATACGGAGAACAAGGGGGGACTCTTTTGAATGGGGGTGCCCTTAGCACTTGTGATCCCCGCTCTTGGCTTTTCTAAGCCAATTTGGAAATCTTCCAGGAAGCTGTAGAAAGAAAATCCTCTATCGACCAACCCATTGCAAAAAAAGATTTGCTGTAGCATGGTATTGTTATTGCAAAATCCATCAAAAGAACTCAGGAGAAATAATATAAAAGGATAATTTTATGAGGATCTATAATTTTCCATGTTCTATTCTCTACTGCATTTTGCAGCTTTCAGAAATATCTAAAAAGCCAGAATAACGCTCTGATATGGATTCTTTTTGCCATGCTTGCCAGATTCTAAAAGAGGAACACATCCATATGTGGTACAAAAGTTACTTGCAACAATGACAAGGGGAAAGGAGATGAAAAATAATTGAAAAAAATTACTAGCCATGGTTAAACTAGATTTTGTTTGTTTCTTCAACTCCTGTCTAATAAATACTCTCAGATGCTCCCTACTTCCCTAACCAGTGAGTCGTTCCAGACTCAGAGCTTCCTGGGTTGGCTCCTTTTGCAGGAGAGAGTATAGAGACCTATGGGGTGTTTTGTAATGTTTTTTATATTTCCAAATATACAAGCAGAGCACAGATACAGGCCAAGAGTCTGGAGCAGATCTGGTATCCCACATCTGATGCCCAGAGAATGAGAGGCACTGATCCACAAAGAAAGAGATCTTGTACCCCCAAGGTACAAGATACCTTCAACCAGCTCATAGCTAACTGTCTGCTGTACCTGAAGAAGTGTGCATGTGCATGAAAGCTGATACCCACAATTAAACTTTGTTGGTCTCACAGGTACCACTGGACTCAAACTTTGTTCTGTTGCTTCAGATCAACACAGCTACCCACCTGAATCTGTCTGCTTCCCTCTGTGCCTTTCCAAACTCAAAACTGCTGTTTCTTCACACCAAGCTTTGGGAAGGGATCACCTTCTCCATGCTCTGGTGGGTACTCAGAGCTATTGCCCAGCAATTAGCCCTTACTGAGGAAACATCCACACTGATTAGGAAAATGTTAGCATTCTTTTGTAATAGGCTCTAGGTCCTTTAGGTCAAACTTGTTCAAACAGATCTAACAGCAATCTCATAATAATACACTGAAAATCTTCCCTTTAATAATCTATTTCTTGGAGTCCAATTCTGACACTTGATGCTTTGCATCTCTAAGATAGGGAAGGCACACCTAAGTTGTCAGCCACCAATTCCAATGTAGTCGACTCTGTACGACGCTCCACTCCATGTTTTTTATAGTCTCAGGCAGGCAAAACAAGTTTATCTGGCTCCTTTGTTTGGTTTGGTTGGTTATACATTTTGTACATAAGAATAACCAGGTGCCCCAACAGGGCCTACAAACCTGGATCACTAGTATGAAATCTCATTATTAGATACCAGCAATAGAGCACATGGACATACAGATGCAGAAGAATATAAGATTGCCAGTGAAATCCTATGCAGAGTATATCCTATACATAGATTATACTGAAAGATGCCTCTTATCCCTTCAACTCCTGTACCTAAATTACAAATGAGTGACTTTTCCATCACCTTATCTTGTGACCTCTGCTGTACCCAAGATTTGCTATTCTATGCAGTGCAATGGTATGTACAAAAAGTGATGGAAATGATCTGTAAATGGCATATGCCAATCTACCTGCATGTAAAGAAAGTGTTCTTTGAGTAAAGCCAATTTATAGTGAGACTAAATGGGCATGTGATTGACCACTGAGCCAAGCAGAATGAAGCACTTTAAATTAACTTGGTTGTGGACTGCATCAGCTATTAAGGACTTCTTCTAACATTATTTTTTAGTGATGTTACAGGGCTACAGCTTGGCTCATTCCTGTACTCCTTAGCAGCATCAGAAATCCCCATTCACAGGGGAGACATTCACATCTCAATGAACACATGAAGCTGCCTTATACTGCATCATCACTGGTCCATCAAGATCAGTATTGTCTACTCAGTCTGGCAGTGAATCTCCATGATCCCAGGCAGAAGTCTTCCTCATCACCTATTACCTGATCCCTTTAATTGGAGGTGCTGGGGATGGAACCCAAGACCTTCTGCATGTCAAGCAAATGCTCTACTACTGAGCCACAGCCCCTTCCATTGTATTCCCATCGCTCCAGTTTGGTGTAGTGGTTAAGTTTGTGGACTCTAATCTCGGAGAACTGGGTTTGATTCCCCACTCCTCCACTTGCACCTGGCTGGATGACCTTGGGCAAGCCGTAGTTCTGACAAGAGCTGTCCTTTAAAGGGCAGTTCTTGAGAGAGCTCTCTCAGCCCTACCGACCTCACAGGGTGTCTGTTGTGGGGAGGGGAAGGGAAAGGAGTTTGTAAGCCGCTCTGAAACTCCGAGTGAAGGACGGGGTATAAATCCAATCTTGTCTTCTTCTTCTTCTCTCCCATATTCAGAGAAGAAACACTGGAATGGAAAAGAGCTGCAGTATGGGCTTCTCCCATAGGACCTTGGACTTCCGGTGTTACCAAGCAGGGGAAGATGGAATCATGGTGCATGCCTCTCAAGGTAACATGAAAAGACCCCTATAATTGACAAATGGTTAAGACAGGAGTCTTGACAGATATGCCATTCCAATACAGAAGATTTATACAGGTTTTTTTTTTTGGGGGGGGGTATCCTATCATAAACCTTTCCAGTTTCTCTACATGAAAACACCAGGCTTGTTCTCTGTTCAAAAGGGGTATTTACTGAAGTTACATGGCTCCTTTTAAAGCTTCTCATCGTTAGTGCTTTAGAATTCCCTTGCCTTTAAAAAATTGCATGTTTTATTCATATATGAGCAATAGAAAAATGGTTTAATGACTGCTGGCTAATGAATACAGACATGGAATTCAGATATTTATGGAATGAGTTATTAATTCATTATGCAATTTGAAAAATCTGGGTGGAATATGCTTATACCATCATGGAGTGATGCTAGCTGTAGCACAGACATCTTTGCTAATGGAAGGCAGCTATAATAATTTATTAGTGCTGCACCAAATTTTTCCCTGCAAGCATCAGGGGGCAAAAATAAGATTTTTGAGGCATTGTGAAATGTCCCAGATAAAGGGTGGTGGTGGTTGCAGCCATCTTGTTTCCCTCTCTTTTGCTCTTCTGGTACCATTTCTGTATCCCCCACTGCATGATCACAGCCAATTAAGAGTCAATTGTTAGTGAGATGAAGTCACAATACTATGCAGCTAATCAGATTTGGCAATCTAGCATAGTCACAGAGAACAAATGAGGACTTTTCACTTGAAGAATGGCCCTTCATCTGTGTGTATGAGTAGGGGAAGTCTGCTTGTTGCTGAGACAATTGAGTGACAGTCCTTGTCTTCCTGAAGTGCTCTGTGATGGTTTCACTGTCTGCCCTCACATCACATGGTAAGACAAGGAACATTATCCATCATGAAGGGACGTGTTTCATATTATGTGCTGTATTATACTTCAAGGGTGCGCAATGAAACTACTATCACAGTGCAATGTGTCGTTACTGAGTCAGCCAAGTGATGTTCTTTGTCTTCCCACTCTGTGCTGTGAGGACAGGCAATGAAACTGCACTTCCAAGGAGACAGGGACTACTGCTTGGTTGTCTTGGCAACATCAGGAATATGTTCTATTTCCCTATTTCCTGCCTTTTGGATGCACATCTGGGTCTAATTCAAGCATGTGTCTCAGTGGGATCCAAGCTTGCATGGGCATTCTGATCCAAAAACCAATTGCACATCCTGATAGCTTTCTTTGATTAGCTACAACACAGTGTTTTCATAGATACAGACCAGGGAATGTTGGCCCAGTTGTTGAAACACAGTGAAGATGCATTCTTTCTCTCATTGCAAACACCTTTGCGCCCTGTTGAGAAACCCCTGAAAAGTGCCACCCAAATGCATCACACACTTTTCAAGGCATGCAAAAATGTCTAGGAAACCAAAGATACCCACAAGGATAATGACTTGTTCAGTTTTGAAGATAATAGCAACTGACAAATGGATTAATCTTTGTGGCTAGGACATTTTGCATGATTGTATTTTTAACTGCTTTTAACGTTGTAAATCACGCAGAGCCTTCTTGCAGGGCGGGCGATTCATAAGTTTCATAAAATAATAAAATAAATAATAATTTTAGCAAGCTATTTTTCTGCATTGTATCAATGAACTCGGTGGACATGCCGCAAAATTTTGGCCATTTGATTACTGAGGCCAAAGATGCAATTAGTGTGTGTGTGTGGGTAACATTAAACCCTTTCTTCCCTTTCTGTAAGACTATATCCCATTATTATGATCCTTTGGTTGGGTATCATGTCTTTATTTCCAATCTCAAGGAGCACCAAAACTAAGGGTTTTTAGCAGTAATTAAATTGATAGCATTCAGACTTGAATTCTGATTAACATGGCATAAGAGGGGTAAGCAGTGAAAGACAGAGGCTTGAGTGCCTTCTGAAATACAAGCTACATGAAATCTTAGTGCAAAGAACAACAGACTTAAATTAATCCTATCTTCTTAGATTCAAAATCTTGTTTCAAGATTCAATAGCAGTACATTTCTTAACTTGCTGGGTTTTATCCCCCCTTTGAGGGCTCAGTGAAGAATGTTAAGGACAATGTTTTGATTCCATGTCTTTACCTAACTATGCACAAGGAAGTTTGCTCAGACCTTACTGCTTGGAGAAATTACTTAACAAACACTGTCTGTTTGGAGATTTAATTATTACAGTATGTAAAGATCCACTTCACATGATACACAGTTGTTCTCTTCAAAGCCTTCTCTTACATAAGCACTTGCTGCTGGTTGCTATTTTGTGCCAAATTCAATTGCATTTCCATCCAGCTGCCGGACTCCTTATGCCAGACATACTTCAGTTTTCATCAGACGGAAGATCTGAAAATGTTTTCTTCATCCTGGCTTTCAAACTCACTTGTCTGAACTTTCTGACACTACAGAAATTCTATCAGACTAACAGCTTGAGGACTTTTTATTTTTAAAAAATTAAAGTTTCCTTTTTTTTTCTACAGGGATCTGAACAATCTCCTTGCTACATTTGTTAAGAAGGCCATGATTATTGAAAAAGTTAATGCTTCTTAACATTTACAGTTTTCCTTTCACAGTTTTTCTTGGACAATTACATACTGAGAACAGCGCAACAGGACTTCATTATTTGCTCGCAATATCCTTCTTTGTCATAATACTGTCAACCACAACAGTGGGAAAAGCAAAAATAAACCTCAGGTGTTGGTCTATAATTTAGGTACCACCTAAGGGCCTATCTAAGGGAGTAAACTTGTATGCCTGATTTTCCCCCCACCACAGGACAATGCACAAATCATAATATACTCCCATGGATCTTTGCAAAAGCCAGCAACACTACCCATATTAGAATAACTGAGGTGGTGGTGGTGGTGTCATGGGCAGAACTTCACACAAGGTTTTGAACATTATAATGGCTTCCCATGAAGCCCACAGAGTTTACTAACAGTGCTATCCTAGGCAGAGCATTACCTTTCAAAGCCTATTGAAGTAAATAGAAGGATGTAACTCTGGACTGGTCTGTAAACTGCCCTGGGTCAACTCTCCAAATGTTGTGCAGATTTTTGTGACTGTATGGGAAGGGTTCAAGGTACACACAATGTCTTGGATCCATACATACCATGTAATGAGCAGAAGACAATTTTGCTTACAAATGGCCCCCCTCCCTGGTTTCGTAAAACAGCCTTCCCCAACTGCAGCCTCCCATGCCACATCAAAGCAATCCCTGGCCTTCAAGAGCAGCTTTTCATGGTGTACCAAGAGCTGCAGCAGGAAGTGGAACTAGGCCCATTCTGAAGGGAATTCTTCTTGCAATTCTTAGGCTCTCATGGGTTGCATATAAACGTTGTCCTACTAGCAGTGGAGTTCCTCCAATGAAAGGGGTCTTCTCCTAGAAAGGAGGAGCCTCCCATCAGGGGTAAACTCCTGTTCTACTGTAAAGAGGCTCCTTGCACCAGAGAAAGACTCCTGGGGCTAGATGAAAGTTGCAACATTAGTGGAATGCAACCTTTGGATCCAACCCAACATTTATATAGAAATCTGTTGAGGTAATCCTTGAGGTGAAGGAAAGGAACACAACCATTCCATTAAAAGGGTAAGTTTCACATGGAAATCTATCTTTCTCATTTGTAGCCTGCCCTTTCTCTACAAGTCCAAAGTGATGTGCTTGGGAGTTATTTCATTAAATGCTCATAATAACTATCTGAGATATATTACACTGAGAGGCTGTGAGCCTCATCACTGAAGGGGAGCCTAAACCATGGTCACCCAGTCCAAATCCAACATTCGGTTCTCTATATTCACTATATCACACTAGCCACAATGATACACAGCAGTGATGACAGACATTTTTGATGCTACGACTTTCCATGGGGGGGGCACTTTACTGCAGGTGACTAGTAACCCCTATCAGAAAATTCTAAAGTTGGATCCAGCCAACATTTTCAGTCAATCTTGCCCAATACCCTTACTTATTATATTTCCCTGTCCTGCATAGCCTTTTCCCATGATCCCTAGCATAGATTTTTAGGTGGTCAAAGAAAAGCTGGTTAGATCCAACCTGCAACCCCCCCACTGCCTTAATATGTGTGTTAGGATGAAATAATTCTCTTTGCATCCTAGCCACCACACCAAATGTAGCTCCTCTGAATAGCCATTTTAAAAAAGCACCCCCTGCCCCAAAACAAATACAGGAGCTGATTATCCCACAAGTGTTTGCTGCCGGCATCTCTGAAAGCAGCTGGTCCTGGCCACTGTTATGTCCTGATTACCCTCAAAAAAAGGCTGCAAGAGACAGCAAAAGTATCTTTGCAGCCTCAGGAACACAGCAGTGGCATCTAACGGAGTCTGTTGCCATACTGGCATGGATGGATCTCTCACAAGGCTGTCAACCCCCCCCCCAAAAAAACACACAACAACTCTCTGCTTGATTCTTCCAGTGTTTTTTTTTTATTTGCTAGGAAATTCTTGCCAGTCTACCAGAAGCAGAGAAGAGGACGCCTTGGTGTTTCCGACCTGCTGTGTGCATTGGTGGCAGGAGCCAGGATTTGTCATATGGAATGCTTTAAGACAAAAAGTGGAAGAAAACAATATGGAGGACATAGGTTTATTAGAGGAAGACATATTACCCTCATGTATCACATCGGCCTACTATTCCCAGAGTTATCCTACATGTAAGAGCTCTAATTGACTTGACATTGACAAGATCAGGCCCCCAAGAAACTGTTACTGAGAAAGAAGAGCACAAGGCAAAATGGAAAGCCTGTAAAAAGGCTCCTGACATCCTTCCATCAATACTGAAGCATATGCAAAGAAGCAGGGGGACAACAACGAAGGTCCCTAAGAGTGCAGATGCCGCTTAACGACTCTGCTGTGCTATGCATTTCTGCAAACTAGTTTTCAGAAATATGGCTTTCTTGAAATGTTTCAACAAATTTATCATCAAGGAATGTGTTAAAAACAGAATCGTTTTAGCCACCAATTCCTTGCAAGTGCCTCTGCCTATGTAATATGAACACCATCACTGGCAGCCAAGGGTGGAGTAGAAGCAGACAACATACCTCTGTTAAACAAAACTCTGTCTTATGAAATCAGATGAAAAATTGACAAATGTCCATTGCTAGAATGATTATCTATTACTGTTGCTGATCACTACAGTAATTGCCTTTGAGAATCCTCCTTCGATCCCTGCTTAGGACCCATTCTGGCACTCTGTTCCTTGTTTGCATAAGGTGATTTGGCTGAATATGTGCCTGATGAATAAAGCAAAAACCCAGGATCCAAGTTGGGATCCACTATAATGACTCACTGGAGAAGACCCTGATGCTGGGAAAGATTGAAGGTCAAAGAAGACGGGGATGGCAAAGGATGAGATGGTTAGACAGTGTCATAGATGCAATGAACATGAAGTTGAGCAAACTTCAGAGGACGGCGGAAGACCGGAAGGCCTGGCGTAATCTGGTCCATGGGGTCGCAAAGAGTCGGACTCGACTGTGCGACTGAACAACAACAACAACATAATGACTGTGAGCCATTTTCCCCAAATGTCATAACTGGTGATGCAGACTTGAACAATTACATCCACCTAAGCCCACTGACTACAATACAACAGCCCAGTTCATATGTTTTGGTTCTGTACATGCAAAGCCTAAATAGTCAAGATTCACAGAATTAGAAGCCAGAACAAGCCATCCCTTATAAAATAAGAAAGGAAGGTTCATTTCAACTGATCAGGGTTTGCTCTTTTTGTCATTTACTATTTTTGCTTCTTGAACTGGAATCCAACCAAATGTAAAAGAAACAACAACAACAACAAAAATGGTACGAAGCCAGGAATAGCTTGCCTGAGTCATCAACAGATTGCCTGGAACTACTGTAACAGGTGCTTGAGGAGGGATGTGTTATTTCTCTTCAAGGTTGTGGGGGTGATTTCCAGAGGAGAAAAACAATTAAAAATAGGCCTTCAAGAACACACAGCAACAAATTCCACTTTCAGAGCAGCATGCTATAATGTCACTACAGTGGTTTAGATGTAATCCTGAACCTTAGAAGAGTAAATTGTAGGAAAGTGTCTGAAATAATATACTTTCCCTATTGCAATGATGCTGTCAAGGACTGACTGTGGCTTGCTACAGGAATCTGCACAGTCAACTAAGGTTGGGCACTTTTCTGTTTTTTGTTGTTGAAAACATTATAGGTATCAAAATGTTTCCTTTCTTTCCTGGTATTAGTAATTTAGGTTTAGAAAGGATTCCTCAGCTGCTTTCATAGAGGTTCCTTTTCACTCTGTCCTTTTGAGCACATGAAATTGCCTTATACTGAATCAGACCCTTGGTCCATCAAAGTCAATATTGTCTACTCAGACTGGCAGCAGCTCTCCAGGGTCTCAGGCAGAGGTCTTTCACATCACCTACTGCCAGATCGTTTAACTGGAAATACTGTGGACTGAAGCTGGGACCTTCTTCATGCCAAGCAGATGTTCTATCACTGAGCCACAGCCCCTCCTTTTGAGATAGGTAACAGTAGGATACATAGGACTTCAATGAACCAGGGTTAAGTGCAGGGTTAGGTGAAAACTGTTTCCAAGAAACCCTCCTGGAAAACTGTAGATAAACTAAAGGTTTTTTGGGGGGTAGGTGGGTGGGTGGGAGTCAAAGTTAGGCATACCAAAAAGGTAAAATCCTACAGTAGGCATTTGTTTCCAGAAGCAATTAAACTACAAGGGCAAGAACACTGTGTTCTCCTCTGAGCCTATTCTGCAAGATGTAGAGAATCATGTCTCATTAAACATTCTGTGTCTTTAAATTTTTAAAGAGCTCTGTACTGTCTCTTTAAGTGTTTTTGGCAGCTTCTGGAGGCTGAGGCTTCCTTCTCCCACTCACTGAGGATGAGAGAGCAAAAGATGTATAGAATGGATGAACTTGCAGAAAGGCAACATTCTCCACTCTAAGGATACCTTCCTAAGGAACAGGAGGGTGAGTAGAACAGCTGCCACCTATTTCCCAATGGCTAAACTAAGGAGAGAAAAAAGAAAGAAATGGATGTATACCTTCCACCAAACAACTCCTGTAATGTATTCCGATGCTGCCATGAATGCATTAGATGTAACGTGAAACATCTCATTGGGAAGCAATGTAAAGCTTCGTCTTGGACAGGTATTCAAGTCCAAGACAAATGCGTCCAATCACATGCAAGCAAGCTGGAAGCGGGAACGTGTGTGATTGGTCCTTATGCGATCAACCTGATAGGTTGTTATCTGTAAAGTAGGAGTGGCTATATTAGCCGGGAATGTTTAAATACCGAGCAGTTTCAATGGACAAACTGTTAGGGCTATCAGATGTTGTACCGTGTTGGAGAAGTGATCGTGTGGAAGAATAAACTTGAGTTTTGGCTGAAATCACTCCCTGACTCTTTGTTAAGCTCAGGACTTAACAACTCCCCTCCCACAAAGTTCCTACTAAGCTTATGTACATACATAAGTACCAACAAGTTGAACCTGACTTACAGTGATCCCAGTAAGAGGCTTTCAGGGCCATGAGAAGTAGAAGTGGTTTGCCAGTGCGTTCCTCTGCAGAGTCTTCCTTGGTGGTCTCCTATCCAAGAACCAACCCTGCTTAGCTTCCAAGATCTGAAGAGATCAGGCTACATGATGCTGCTTTTCCTCCCTCCTATGAAGCTTGCCTGCATTTAATTCCATCCTAGTTAGGTAGTGGAACAAATTTGTTGCAGGCTGGCATGGCTTGTGTGGTTGCACGATTATGGGTCTGAAACTATGGGTGCTGAGTACAGAGGAATACTGTATGGACGCGGGCAGCCTAAGGGTTTTGCCTTCTCTGTGCTCTGTATTGCGTGCAGTCCAAATGTATGGCGTAGCAGGTTAGATAAATTAAAAAGCAGACCAAAGATAGTAACACATATATAATGTGATATATCGGTTAGATAAATTAAAAGCAGACCAAAAATAGTAACACATATATAATGTGATATATCTGCAGGTTCTCATGGAAAACTGCCCTTTCTCCTAAGAACAAATAAAACATCCTGCTCTTAGTATGGATTTGGGATCGTTAAACCATCAGTCCAAATATGGCCCTTCTGAAAAGTGCTTCCAGGTCTCTCCTCTGCCAGCCAAAGTTCCCCCCGTCACACACACATATTTTAACTTGCCAGAAACAAATATTTTAGGATGCTGCTTCAGTCTTCTTACATTGGCAACTTCCATAATACTCAACAGTGCGACCCTTACGTACCTGCTCTATGAATCCTCCCCCTCCCCGAATAAGTCTTAACTAGAGCATAACAAATGCAGTGCTATAATTAGAGAGGGATGATACAGAATTCTACATGTGTTGTGACAAGCTACCTTGCATTCCGCCTTAAAGGATAACGTGTCATACAATCTGCCTTAAAGGCAGCAGAATGTGCCAGTGGGCTAAAGTGTAGGTGCATCAAGACACAAGAAAGGCACCACATAATTAGGATCCTCTTTCTGCCTGACTGCATTTTTGCCATTTTCTTCAATGGTGCAGTATCGTTTTCCTTGCCAGGGAAATAGGTAAACAGTGTTTTGTTTACTTCAGATGGCTAATGTGTTTTTATTTATAACACGATTGCTAATGAAGCTGACTGAGAGAGTTTCAGAACGTGAAGAAAATTAATTTAAAAATGTATACACTCATACATTTCCTCTTCCCCTCTTTCTCTCTACACACCCACACACACCACGTTATTTAAGCCAATCACTTTCTCACTGGGAGGAAAACCACTGACATGTTAAAACCAGAACACAATCAAACAACTTATAGTATCAAGCAAGTGACAAAATGATGCAATTAGTCTTGGTGGCATGGAGAGCAAGCTGAGAAGGATATGAAAAGAGTTGTCTGATCTAAGCCAGAACCTGAAGAGCCAAGCCCTGAGCTGTTATGTGCCACCCTTTCTGGAAGCTCTTGCACAGATGCAAAGCCGCACAAGGAGCTTGTGACAGTCCAAGCGACAAAACACTGTGTGTGAGCTGCTAGATTTGAGTCCAACAAGATCTTGGGAGCATAAGCTTTCAAGTGACCAAGCTTACTTCGTCAGATGTGTGTGAGCTAGTTCAGTGGGGCAGAGGACAAAACATGATACAGTCAGAGAGTAATGAACATAAGAACATAGGAAGAGCCCTGCTGGAAGAGACCAGTGGCCCATCTAGTTCATCATTCTGTCTCACACAGTGGCAATGGCATTCAAAGGTTTACTGCCTCTGAATGTAGAGGTTCCCTTTAGTCACCATGGCTAGCAGCCACTGATAGACCTATCTTCCATGAATCTATTTCATCCCCATTTAAATCCCCTTTAATGACTGCACAATAGAGATCCCGTGGCCCCTTGGCCTTCTGTTGACTGTCAGTGGGAGGCAGCAGAGTCAGCAGACAGATGGACAGCACCATACCAGGTACTTTCCATGCCAGCCCTTCTTCCACTGCCTCCCAAAGATGGTTGCTAGGAAGGCACTGGCAAACCACTTCTGCTTCTCACTGGAAACCAAGTCCTTTGAGGAAAGGTTGAAGGAGCTGGGTATGTTTAGCCTGGAGAGGAGGTGACTGAGAGGTGGTATGATAACCATCTTCAAGTACTTGAAGGGCTGTCATAGAGAGGATGGTGCGGAGTTGTTGTCTGTTGCCCCAGAAGGCCGGACCAGAACCAACAAATTGAAATTAAACCAAAAGAGTTTTCGGCTAAACATTAGGAAGAAATTCCTGACAGTTAGAGCAGTTCCTCAGTGGAACAGGCTTCCTTGGGGGGGGGGCTCTCCTTTTTTGGAGGATTTTAAGCAGAGGCTAGATTGCCATCTGACAGCAATGCTGATTCTGTGAATTTAGGCAGCTCATGAGAGGGAGGGCAGGAAAGGTTGCATCAGTACTTAGTTCTCGTGGCCCTTTCTTACATGCCCAGGGAAATGCTGATTGCCACTTTGGGTCCGGAAGCAATTTTCTCCAGGCCAGTTTGGCCGGGGATCCTGGCGGGGAGTTTTTGCCATCTTCTGGGCATGGAGAAGGGGTCACTGGGGTGCAGGGGGAGGTATTAGTGACCCTGGAGGTCCCTTCCAACTCTATGATTCTATGGAAATGGGGCTTTCCTTCTCCTTGGTCACCACAAAGACCATTTACTGTCCTCAGCCCTAACAAACTGGCTGTTGCTGGGTGAGCCTAAAGAGTCTCTTCAGATTGTGACCATAATCTGATCTGTAAATTGTCACTGTATATTTATTCGGGGGGGACGGGAGCTCTTAGGCAACACAGACATTTAGTGTTCATGCCATTGCTTGTTATTCGATAAGAAACTGACTTCAGCAATTAGCTGAGTTGCACAAAATGGTACCTTCTTACTAATTTGACTTTGTTTTTACAAGAACCATGATTTGATATATATATTAGATTTGAGCAGACTCTGTGTAACCCCAAACCCAATATGGATCTTTAGATTTAAGCCTGTTTAGCTCCACTTAAGGCAACTGAAGTTGATGCAGCATTGTACACTGAATATATCTCTAGTCAGATGAATAAATGAAATATGTGCTCCGGTGAGAGGTGATGTGAGAGACCTCCATCTGGGACCCTGCAGAACTGCTGCCAGTGTCAGTAGACAATATTGACCAATGGTCTGATTCAGTGTAAGGCAGTTTCATCTCCAGAAAATCTTTATTTTAATATAAATACATAGAGCAAAAATCTTTGCAACTGTTTCATGCACTGACTTAACTTTCGGCAAGAATTTCCTCCTTCTGTTTAAAAAGCCTACATACCGAACAGTTGTCAAATTCCCACTTTTGTCCTTCAACAAAATGATCAACAAGCTTGTCTAAAAGACAATCAGGAAAATGTCATTCTGCTGACAACACATCTTTCAACCTAAATCTCCCTATAGCCCAGAACCGTTTGTTTTTGCACTAGCTATCTTTTAAAAGAGCTAAAAAGCTCGCTGACCTATACTTCTGAAACTTCAAGCTGAAATACCGATTCACATACCAAGGGGGGGGGGAATCTCCCCGCAAGCAGTGGGCACTGGAAATTTTAAAAGGTAGTTCAGCTTTGAAGAATCCAAGGTGATTCTCCAAAGCTCTATCTGTCTAAACTTAGGCCTCTGCTTCCTGGGGCACAGGTACGTTTTGGCCCCCTTCTCACTACTGATGACAAGGTAATTTAACAAGCCAAAAATATGGCCTTTGGAAGCTCTTTAAACTTAATGCATAACGGGAAATTGTATAATGATAACAGACCCACAGTCATAATGCTTAATGAGGACTAATGGTTAATATTACCACTCATCTATCCCACAGCAAGGGCGTCATCATATTTCCCTGTAGACCTTCTGAGATAACGACATCCTCTATGGCCACTTCCTGTTAAAGTACTAGCTGGAAAGAACAACTAATCTACATGTTCCTCATACATATTAATTACTCTATGCAACTTGACAAAGATGTTTTTTAGAAATAACCTTGTCAGATGTTTTATTAAATGCAATAATGAAAAGTGGTTAGGCAAAGTATTAGTCTATTGCTTCAAGATACACAGAATATTCACAGAAATGGGGGGGAATGTTCTTGGGTATGGAAAGGATGCTTTTCCTGAGAGTGGGAATCTGCCATGATCAAAAGATTGAAAAAGATGTAGAACTAAGGAAGGCTTGGCTGGATCATACCATATTTCACATGTCTGACTATCTGAGTCATCTTTCCTGAACATGTCTGGATAAAGGTATTCACCAGATGAGATGTAAAGCATGGACTGAAAAATCAAATGCATACTCTGCAGTAATTCTTGTGATCACAGACCGCAGTAGTATAGTCCCACTAATGGAAAATACTGTAGACTTTGTATCTATGATTGCTGGAACAATTGCTATGTTTCTATATGTAAGTATATGCCCAAGACCACTCTATATGTTTCTATATGTAAGTATATGCCCAAGACAGAATGACTGCTGTTATGAATTTGCTTTAAGGGAGTGCTTTAAATAAGGGAGGCTATCATAAGGTTATCACTGAGACAGGATGTCCATACTGTTGCCATTGTGCATGGTGGAAGTCCCTCTCCAATGCTCCCTCTAAGCTGTAGAGTCCTGTGAGCAAAAATTCTACTTTGTGAGCTACTGGCCTTAAAGTTTTGAGTGAGCGATTTGGCTACTACATAAATTAGTCTGCTCTAAAGCCATCCTTCCTAAATGAAGACAAAAATGTGTAAATCGGAGGCTAAAAAACTGTACCCTCTCACCCCCATCTATGGAAGCAGACAGAGCATTGAACACACCATAAAGCCAAGAGGCATGGACCCTGCTTTAGGAGCAGCCATCACATCTTCAATGATAAGAAGAGAGGAGAAGCAGCCTCTTTAATGTGGCACCAAAAGGAGCCCAACTGCTTCCAAAGAGATTGCGACATAAGTGGTTTTACTGCATCAAGGCTTTGGAATCCCATGGCCATTATGAAAAAGAGTCCTTTCTTGGCCCCGGCCAGACGTGCCGGAAAACGCGGGGGGGAAGTGCGGCTCTTTGCGCCATCGCATTCTGATGCGCTATTATGCAATCAGACGCGATGGCGGCTTCCCCGCAGCAAAGAGGACGGGGGAGGAAGCCACGCGCCGGCGCAACCATACTGGGAGGCTTCCATAGGTGGCCCGTGGCAAGTGCTAGTTTTTTACTGCGCGGCTTCAGCGGCTTGCCACAGGTTCGCCACGGGAATGCTATGCCTCCCAGATGTTCCCATGTGATCGCGCCCGGATACTCTGCGGGACTCCCGTGCCTTCAGCGGGGCAAATGCTCCGTGTGACCGGGGCCCTTGTATCCTTATTCCCCCCCCCTTTAAACTGAGTTGATATGTTTGGGGGAGGGGAAGATGAAAGGGGGGGCATAAACAATGTTACTGTTCATTACTGTCTATTTACCAGTTTAGTATCCTGCCACCAAGGAGCTTAGCCTTGGGGAAACATACATGAAGCTTATCTTAGCTGCACAGAATTATTTTTGGCAGGTCAGTTTCAGTTTCAGTTTATTCGGTATATCACCAGCCCAATTACAAACAATACAAAAGGGTACCAATAATATAAGTTGAGAAACAGAGGCTTGCCCTAGGCCATGGGGGAATTCCCCCATGACTGGGTAGATATTTTATTTTGTTTTTCTTGCCCTTAAACTAAACACTTGCAATGCACTATGCATCAAAGGCTGCAGTTCCAAGAACAGTTTCCTGAGAGTGAGCCCCTTTGGATAAAATGGGACTTACTATTGAGTAGACCTGCTTCACATTGCTAACAGTGCACTTTTAAGAAGTTATACCCTTCTATGCCCACTGAATGTAATGGGCATAGAAGGGTATAACTTTGATCAGAGCTCCCTGACCTTAATGGACATAAAAGGTATAACTCTGTTTAGAATTGTACTGTAACCTGCTAGCCGGAGGATGGTTGAGAATACGGAACTCCATAAATTTGGACAGGAATATTGTTTCTTTCATTTGCATTAACCTCCCCCATCTGTCTGTCTGTCTCGCTATTATTGGAAGCAGTTTTGAAACTAGTCTACTTTCAAACAGTCCCAAATAAATATATACACAAACCACATAGGAAAGAGCCTATATCCAGTGTTAACTGTATACTTTGAACCAGCAACCCACAGTATAAACACACTGAATTTGTTTTTCCCATTTCCAAAGCAGCAGTCTCTTGGAAGAAAGCATTAATGACACCAGTTATTTCACTGAGTTCTTTCAATAGTTTAATTTTCGTTAGAAAGGAACTGCAGTAACAATCCTGCATCAAAGTTTAATCACAAAGCTTTCCTGAATTGTGGCCATACTTGGCAATTTGGCAAAAAAATGATGAGACTGCAGAAAGGACAAGGCTTGGAGGCTGGTATCAGAATATATTAGTTACACAGTAAACAAAACTGTTAAAATCAAATTTTGTTAGTAATTAATGAGGACATATTTTGGCGTACAGCATCTTACTCTGTCCTTCATCCATAGAAGGTACTTTCTCAGCAATTTGTTAAGGGGAACATAGAGACTAAGAAGCTGTAGATACAAAATGCCTTTTGTAGAAATATTTGAATGGGTGACCTCCAGAGAATACCAGGGCCAGGAAGCCAGAGGCAGGCTATCAAGCCACTTCTCTGAATGTCCTCTTTGCCCCAGTAGGAGCCGCCAGAGGTCACCATGACTTCTAGGCACAGGCACAGGCGCGCGTGCACACACACACACACACAGTCCAAATGCAAAAAAGCCTTTTGTAAACTCAAGATTGCATTATAAGAAAATGTTGTGGCTTTGGTTAGGTTTAATTGCTGTTTTGGAATGTAGAGGAGGTGGTAGAATACACCACACTTAAGATACTCAACTGTCAAAAAGCAGGATATTAAACCTCAAAATAACTTTGTAGAGTTGAAATAATGATTACTCACTGATAGCAGATATATTTGATAAGGCGGATGATGATCTAAAGCAGTAATTCCCAAGCCTGGTTTTGTGATATCAGAAAATGTTTTATTATTGTTTCATGCTAAATATAATTTCAAATATATTTATTCTGTTTAAGAGGAAGGATTTGTGTGTGTGTGTCATACTATCAGACAAAGAACAGCAGTATGTTGCAACACCAAATAGTTTGGGAATTACTGATCTAAATGACTGAGGAGCACTGGTCCCCTTTTACAAGCATGGGAACTGATTTCCCCCATGACTACTTTCTCTGCCTTCTCCTAGCAGGCCGACAGTTAAGTACAAAAGACCCAGAGGAGATAAGACTCTGAGGATGCATTTGGGAATACAGTCACATATATTTCTGCCAGTGTGAGACTACAACTTGGGGAAATGATTACTAAGCTGTCATGGGGTTATGTGTGTGTGATGGGTGCCTGTATAGAATGCTTTTGGTTTTTAGATCCTTATGAACACAGCTTATCATTGCTTGCCTGAGTTCTTATTTTAATGATATTCATAGCCACGTAACCAAAAACACCTCAGGTGAAAAAGTATTTTGTTCTTAAGAGGAATAACAAGTAGAAAAGAGAACCAACCAAATACGTCTTGAACTCAATAGTAGAAACACTAGGAATGGAAGAACCAAATGTTGCTTTGAAGCCAGTGGTGAAAGTTGCACTGGCAGCACCTTTTCTGAGTGTCCTTTCAGAGTAACAAGGACTATTTGCAAGTTGCACAGGGAGAAGCAAGGTTGCTGCTGCTGGCACTGTCCCCACCCCTACCTAATTTGGTATAGATTATGAACTGATGCACATCTGTAGGCTTTGTACATCTGATCTGGATCTTGGGGCTTTCAGGTTCTTATCTGCAAAGGACTGGGGTCAGATCAGTGGGTGCAATCCTGCTCTGACCATACATGCATTTGCTATCCCAGATTGTACCTTTTGAGAAGTCCTATCATCTGTTATGTTGAAGCAAAAGTTAGAAAGCATTATTATAGGTAAAGGGGAAAATAAGAAATGAAAAAAGTACCTTGTTTACAACCACTAAATGAGGATCGACAAAAAAATGTAGCAAATATTTCTTGGTGTAATGCATACACCTGTCTATCAACAACCTGATCCATGTTCTAGTGGAGGTCTAAATACTGAGACATAAACTGACCTAAAATTTTCAACTGCTATGAGCTAGGTAACAAAATTCCAAACATTTGCCATAGGTTATCCACTGCAACATGAGACCTAGCTGCATGAGCAGCACTGGATAGGCAAAGCATTGATGTGCTCTTCTAAGCATATGAAACAACTCTTCAAGACCAGACCACAAATCTGATTAGGAATCTTTTCCTGTCTGTCTGTCTCTATCTCTCTTAAACCTATCTATTTGCCTTAACAACCACAAATATTAATATGATCAGAAAACCACAGAACAGTCAGACTGCAGATGACAGGATTCACACACTAAACCCAGATACAAGGAAAACACTTTTTTTCTTGTTTCACAAACCGTTTAGGCCATTGTGAAAAACACTTTTTTTCCCCTTGTTTCACAAACCGTTTAGGCCATTGTACACCTGTATTTTACATATGATGCTCATTGCAAATATCTAGCTATGGCACACAATAGTGATAACCTCTCAGACAGGATTGGATCTCAGGCAGATTTACAGTCTAGTACCAAGGAACTTGGATTTAGAGTCATTTATACTGCAACCCAAAACCAGTACATGAACATAAGGCCCAGTGATTTCCATAGAACTTTTGGTGCACTGGTTTTAGTTTAGAATGTTAGTCCCACTGACTAACCTCTTCTACTCAGTTTACTGGATAGGGTTTATTACACCTGGCGGTCATGTCCCATTTAACAGAAAATGCCCTATTTTGCAGAAGTTCAGTATACACCACTTAAAATGAAAACAACATACACTCCAAACACAGACTGTGCAATATATATGCACAGGACACACAAATTATCACCATTGTCATAACCAGTACCATCCTGTTTAGCCTTTATAGCATCTATAGCATTACCTTGTTCAAATGCCCCAGAAAAATACTCTTATTTTATACTTGCCTATTGAATACCAGCATGCTAAAAATACTGTAGCACAATTCCATTACAACTACCACCATATATTAGAATTTGTGCTTTTGATGTATCCTGTCCTCGAATTTTTAAACTTTGAATTTTGCACCACTCTGGTATAGAAAAACACTAATTATCCAGAGGGAGAAATACCACAAAGGTTGGGGTGGGGGAATTATTAAGCAATATGTTGAATCACTCCTTTGGTTTTTTAATATTCCATCTGAAAAAAACCCTATCAGATTCTGCAAAGTAATCCCCCCAACCCAGTATATTCAGCTACACAAAAAAACACATTGCTATTAAAATATAAAGGCAGTTCAGTCATACCTTATTATGTGTCTGTGTTTGTCCAACCAATATAAGGATATTTGATGAGATAATAGATAGGCAGAAATTAATTAGAATTATTGACCTCTCAGATCTGATGTACCTGTCCAAGTAAGCACACAACAAAACGTTTTCTAAATGCTTTGCATACCAATATTGTACATTCTTATTACAAGTAGGTGTTCATTAACATTGCCAGTTCTTTAAGTTTCTGATGACACCTTACAAGAGATAAAAACTCTTTTTCGTTAAAGTGAAAGGTTGGTACTTTTTGAAATGTGTACTCCACAGTACAATAATGAAGAGCATTGCATAAGAAAAAAAGATAGAATTGAAAAAGTACTCCATTACGGAGAGGCATTAGTGGGTCAGTTTGGAGCCCTTCACACTTGCAGCCCAACATGTTGAAGTCTGAAGCCTGCATCATTTCGTTCAATATAGGTGCTTATGAGTGGCTGCAATCTGCTGGGAACTGATTTGGTACAACCCCTCTTGACTCAACTGGACTTCCTTGCTAAGCTCCCATTCATCTGCTTCCACAAGAGGAGCTTCAAGGATGATGCCTACCAGATCATTGGGGGTATTGGAGCATATAGACAAAAGAGTGAAAACCAGTATTGCTAGGTTTATATGTCAGCAGAGTCTCCAAACTTAACAAACACTGATTAGGTGAAGTTCAGTGTACCAATTAATCATAACTGTAGGCTGTGTTTACTAACGAATCTGTGTACTGAAGAAACAATAGAATCGGTTTCATTGCCAAGCAGCTGAGTCCTGAATGAATTTCAATTGTAACTAATAAGATTGTGCAAACTACACCAACAAACTTTGCTTTCTAATTCACTTGAAAAATTAAGTTTGGAAACTATTTTTTAGGATAAATGACAAATATTAGGAAGAACTCTTTTTGTTGAATTTTTAGAGATATTGCCTATTAACTGCAAATTCTGATGAAATATTTGGCTAATCCAAGCCTCAGAAACCAAAGTAATTATTTTTAGATTTTTTTTTCGCATGTTGGTTCAGAGATGCTGTATAGGCCAGTAGGGCATGAGGCTGTGCTTCAACCCTTCTGTACCTGCTGAAAAGTCTCTATCTTTAAATCACTTGCTCCAAAACCATTCCATAAATTCATACCTTTAGTAGTATATAGTGAAATGACATAATATGAAATGGAGTGCTCCTTTCTGGGGTACTGTGCTTTGGACAAGAAATAACCCGTAACCTTTTCAGACTGTTACTGCTGATTGTTCCATGGGAGATTAAAGAGTTGGTAAAAGAGATATGATGGTCAATTTGATATGATGGTCAATATTCCTTTTGTCAATGTTGTAATGTGGTTTAATATACATATATATTAAGATATTCATATAATGAGAGGCCTTGCACTCATAGAAGACTCTTTTATTGTGGAAGGGCTCCTTCTGCTCATGAGATGAGTCTTCCAATGGAGGAGACTCCCACTAAAGAATTTCTGTGAGCAGAAGCTCACCTTTGGAATCAACTGAGTATTAATATATCATATTAAATAAACTAAAACTATTCCTATGTATCCAATAGCACCTTAAAGACTAACAAAACTTGTGGTAGGATATGAGCTTTTGAGTTCTGCAGATTTTGACTCACAAAAGCTCGTACCCTACCACAAACTTTGTTAGTCTTTAAGATGCTACTGGACTCCAGCTCTTTTCTACTGCCACAGACAGACTAACACAGCTGCCCATCTTGATCTGTTCCTATGCATATTAATGCCAGTGCCAAAAGTATACAAACTGGAATCCATTTGACTACATAGGCACTAAACTAACATTTATTTTATCTAATTCATGCTAGTAACAGTCTTGCTTCATATTCTTGCACCATATAGCCATGAACTATGAAGAATCTCAGTTTTGCAATGAGAAAGCTTTTTTTCTTCTTTTTTTAATGAAGCATGTGGGTAAATGAGTTCAAACTGATCCTGAAGTTCCAGTGCTTTAGAAAACTGCAATGAGACCCCTTTTATTGCTTTGCTAGGGTATAATGACCATGTGACCAATTCAAAGTACATAAAATCTACATCTTTTCTAAGAAAAACACTGTACATTGAATAAAGGCATGTTTTACTTTCTTTACTCCACGGGGAGTAATTTCTCAGAAAGAGGAAAGCAAATCAATCTGTCACAGAAAACCTTTACTGATACTTCATCTGTCCTCGCAAAAGCAAAATTTAGCTTTGGGACCTCCCTACTTTAAGTTATTAGCCTGTTCTACAATTCAGTTGAGTTCAAGGATTTAATCCAAGACAGACTGATGGACAGCAATACAAGTACTTCTTTTTGACCAGATCAACCAGAAAGATGTCAGGCTTTCCAGCCGTCCTTACATTAAACCAGGAATGGTCATGGGGCAGTCTGTGGCTGAGTCTGGTCCCCAAAGCAAGTGCTTCTGCCTACTGACTTTAAATTAGAGTGTTGTAGACTTCCGGTCTATGGCTTCAGCGATGAATTATAAAAGTTAAAAATATTCTACTTTTCAGGGTTACATGCATGTGGGGGGTGGGGTTTGGTATAGTCTTGCAATGCCTAACTGCATTTGCACCAGAACTTCAAACCCCTTACTATTAGGTGGTAAGACTTTATTGTTGTAAGCCCTGAGAAGGGGTTAGCTTGTGCAATCACAACACTTCCATCTCCTGGGGCCATTGTTTGGTGCTAAGAAGCACCCTAGTTGTCCCTGCATTAAAGAAAATTCACTGTTGATAAATTATAATTCATCCATGACTATGAGCAGTACATTCAGCACTTTTTTCCCTTCTGAATTTTAGAATAATTTCAAGGTGCCCAGTTTGTTCATATGTCAGGGAAATGGTTAGCTGTAATTGTAATATGACCATTTCCCCATTAACTGGTTTATTCACTTTTCTCTCTCTAACAAGGAACAGTTGATCTAATTCCAAATGGAATTTTCCCCTTGGTTATCAGTCATGAATTTGGTCTACAAACCACTTCACACAATCTACCTTTTCATGTGATGATCCTCAAGAATGCATCAACACAGAGAGTTCCTTGTAGAAACAAGATCCTCACAACCACAGCTACCATGCAGAAATTGCCATGAGGAAATCCTACTTCACTCAACACATTCTTGATGTGAATGCATCCTGGGGACACTCAAAGGACCATTATGTTAAGACACCTTGAACAAGTGAAGTGGTCCTACAAGAAAACTTTTTGAGTGGTAGGCAAGGTCAGCATTTGATTGCGTCATTGAATGAAAGGAAAATTGGAAGCAAATGGGGGGTTTGGAGTAGCTGTCACTCAATGCCTCTTTAGAGATAAGTCTCTTATTAGAGATATGATTACCATAATGAAGACAATCACTCCAACCCAAACTCCCACATATGCTCTGATATACACATGAAATTCTTAGGAATGTGAGCTTTCCCAGCTGAAGGATTCCACATATCCCTCTCCATTGAAATGAATGGGAAAATTCTTGAAGATGATGGAGCTCTGGATGTGTGTATTGAGATCTTTACTCTTACAATGATTGGTTGGGATAAAGCATACATCATACATACTGAAGAATGATGAGCAAAATAGGACTTTTGATCACTAGTAACCCAGGATAAAGTAGAAAACTTTCCATCCTAATCAGGTTCATTTATCCTCCATAAGATTTTTTAAATGATAACGATAGAAAATTTCTTTAATATCCCTTGAATTCTGGGTAATAGTACATTGCTAAATAACCACGCAAGTCAACTACATACCTCCATAGTGCTGCATAGACAACTGCTAGGGTAACCAAAGCCAAGCATGAAAGGCCACTGCCTACTATAAGAGTAACTGAGGGTGCACCAGATGATTCCATGATCTGTGGGTCATAACAAAGATTTATCAGATAAAAATCATGTTCCAATAACTAAAGAATGAAACCAAAACAGGGGAGGTGTACATCTGACTTGGAAACAAGCCACCAATTCACAGATACAGCTAACACAGCCTACCTAACCACTTCCAGCTTTAGCCTCAGTTCAAGATACTCATGCCTCTGAGGCCTAGGTACCTATAGCACACCAAGTTAGCATCCTACTGGCTTTGGAGTTTTATTAATTTACTCCACTAATAAACAAACAAACAAATAAACAAACGAAAGAAAATAGGGAAGTTATCCTTTTAATAACAGACCAACATTTACTAACTTTCAAATAATCCCAGTATTTTAAAATATAATTTAAAACAGTTTCCCCCCAGACAGCGAGCACTATAACTTGGTTCATTCTCACAAACTGAGTGCTACTCAGTTTCTTCTCCAAAGCCAAAGCCCACTATCAAACTTTCTGACTTTACAATAAGTTGGCCTTCAAGCCAGTATTCATATTCCCTGTGTTTCCAACCAGATAAGAGAAACAGTAATTTCAGAACAAACTGTATATAGCTTTTGAAAGATTTGGATGTTAAAAAATACAGCAATTCTAAGGATTAATAAGAGATGAAAAATAAATGACCTTGAGGCAAAAAAATGCTTCCTTCAAACACAAGCCCTCTTGCCAGGCTTTTGGTGGTAAAATATACATGGCATTGCTAATGCTAATAAAAAATTAGACCTAGAAGTTTGCAGTGATTTCAGTAGGACACCACTTGATTTAGCACTATGCTACTGAAAAGCTTCACAGCTCCACTTTAAATTATATTTTATCAAGACATGATTTGTCATCCAGGCAAGACAAAACATATCCTACCCTGTTTTTCATGTTTATTGCAGCCAAACCTTTCTTATTTACTACTAAAAGAATCTCTGGCAATATACTTAAAATACTTTCAAATCCCAATCTAGAGATACTTTCCATTTTGTTTCTCACTAGCTGTCAACAGACAGCACAGAGTCCCTGTGCTGAATATGCTCAATGCAGAACTGCAGTCTTTTTAACTAGAGTAGCTAGGTTTCTCCATCTAATAGCAACAATGAAAAACCTTGCACATTCCCCTTAAAGGGGGGAGGGGTACTAAAGGAATAATGATTAAGTAGGAAATTCTTTCAGCATATTACAGTTGCTAAGTTTTCATTGTGAAAACAGGAGCTGATAAACCATGGAATTAATTATATATCTAAAAATCTGTAATTCATTCCCATGAGCTAGGAGCCACTGACAGAGATGATAGAACAGCCAGTCATTTCTCAACCTGCAAGGTTTATACATTTCCTTCCTCAAGGCATACATCTGAAATATTTCTGGGGTTAATGATGTACACATAAAAATTCTTCTAGCTTTTGCATTAGACTCAGACACCTCCCCCCCATCACTTACTATTTCTCTAGGTTGCTGAGCCAAAATGGCGAAGGTGGAGAGACGATCACATAAGCATTTTGTATGGGATGCATCGGTAAGCACAGTTTTACATCCCTGGGTGGACCAGGTTCCCAAAGAGTCGTTCCTGCAAGAGGAGAGAGAAAGAGAGAGAAAGGGGGGGAGAGAGAGAACGGGAGGAAGGGAGAGGGGAGATGGGGGGGAGAAAGAGAGAGACAGAGAGACGAGAAAGAGAAAATCGGGATAATTACGGCTGATGGTCAATTCCGTGAAGAGAAAATGCAGTTTAATTGAGAGCAGAGTCTAATGTGGTTCCCGGACAGAAGAGATCTACTTGTTGTTGAATAGGACTTAATTTAGATGCATCTCCAGCTGTACAGTAATGCAGCGGGGGAGGTGGGGGAAGAGGCGGCGAGGGAGGGGGGAAGGCAGCTCTACTGCGCGGTGAGCTGTCCAGAACTCTTGGTGCTGAAATCGCGACCAGCTCTCCGCCAGAGACAGAAACGGAAGCTTCGAGCGCTGCCCGCCGTTTCCTAACTGCTCAGGTCACCACCGCAAAAATTAATCGCAGGGGGAATAAAACAAAAGAGCCTTGTGGCTCCCCCCCCCCCGCCCCCCCCCCGCTCTCATAGCAGCTCTGCTTGGGTCTCGCTCCACGTTTTGTGAGGCCGTTACCTCTCTCTCTGTCTCTTGCTACCAGAGTGTGTGTGCGTGTGTGCGGGGGGGGGCGGGCGGGTGCGCGCGCGCGCGTTTAATTTAAATGCAGATGGCTCCGAAGTCTTTGTCTGATTAACACAGGTCGTCGTCCGCCCCCCCCCTCCACCCCGGTCTGCTGGCGATTTTTTTTAATGTTGTTGCTGGAGATATTTTGTTCCTCTTGTTGGTTTTAACGTTCAGCCTTGCGGATTTCACCCTGGAAACGGACAGCCGCCGACTATACCTACTCCAGCGCTCGCTCGCTCTCTTTATCTGTCATTCTCTCTTTCTCTCTCCCTCCGCTCAGCTCCAGCAGAGAGGTGGATTTCAGCACGGCACTACATCGCCAAAGAGACACAAGTTCGCCCTCCAGACATCACTCTGTCCAACTCACCCTTTCTTCCTCCTTCCCCTTCATTTTGGTAGTGGGGAAAGGTGTGTGTGTGTGTGTGTGCTGGGGGAGGGGGACAGACGGGAAGGGATCATTTGCCGGGGCTTTTCCATCACCAGCCCTTTCGTGAAAAAGCCTGGTTTGATTAGCCATTTGAAAGTACAAAAGCTCGTTCTCAAATTCTCCCCAGCAGAACAATAAAATGGTATGAACCCACGTTTTCTTTGTGCAAAGAAAAAGAGCAAAGGGGAGGGGGGGGGAAGAATAATCTTTCGTTTGATATGAACCAAGTGTGTGTGGGGGATGTTTCAAAGGAGAATCGCTCAGTTTCATCTAAATCAAGATTGTTATCACATATGTTGTGTTGCGAGTATTAGAATCAGATCTTTTATTTTCTCCCCCACCACGGCGTCGCACAGGCCCTCCCTACCTCCACCCCCCCACACACACACACCGCTTCATACTCATGTGTAGCCAAAGAAATCTATGCATCGAGATGGCAGGAACTCTGCCTCCCGCAACGCCACACACTGTCAATTTCACCCTAGGGCATTTTAAAGACTTTAAAGTCAGGGGAAAGATCACGGGAGGAGGGAGGGGAAAATAGTTTCACCTTCAAACACTGTACACTCTGAATCACCTACTCGATTTAGGATTCGTTTAACTGTATGAAGGGACTTTTTTTTGCACCGACCATAGCTTCAAAGTGCAAATCATGCTGCCCCACCTTGGATATATCCTGCACCCTATTCTCCCAATGCTCTGTAAGCTCAACATTTGCCATAACAGAGGTCTTCAAAGCCCTTTCATAGACAAAACAGAAAACTCCTGGGTGAAAAAAGGCCCCCAAAGCTATGATATATTTTTTTTTAAAAAAACCCTCCTTCAGTAGAGCCCAAAGTCTCTCTCTTTCACTCACTGGCGGGAGCGCGCGCACACACACTTCCTTTACATGAGAAAAAAAGATCAGAAATGTACCTGCTACTGATTAACCTCACAAATTTATTTGATTAGTTCTCCTGAATCTTGTCTTATTGTGACACACGGCTCAAGCCAAATGAAATACATTTATCAGAAGTGATTAAATATTAAAGAGGGTAGCTCAAAGGAAGCTGATGGGGCTTAACACAGAAAGGCTCTGTTATGCATTCTGAGACACACTTAATGCGCTCAGGGGTTGACTGGCCATGGGAATGACTGGGCAGCTGCTGGATGGGTGGGTTGTCTGAAAGCTGTCATTTCCAGGACATAATTAGTGCAGCTGGGATGGATTACATGATTGCTGCCATACAGAAGCACAAGCCTTCTTTTGCTCCTCAACTGCACCACAGGCATGCGAGTCCTGGGTGTGCAGTGCATTACAGGCAGCAGGGCAGCAGGAAGTGGATAATGGAAGCAAGCTGTTTTTGCTTCCTACCTGCAAAGAAAATGTAACCTGTTCTGCAAACCAGCTTGCAAATCAGTCAGACTTAACTAAGGGAATGCCATTAACCATAACACAAAGAACTCCTTTCAGCACATATGACATCTTTCTCTGCCTCTGCCATGATGCAGTGGAGACCCTTTCTGCCATTCCCCTAAGTTTTGGAGATGGCTTGTCTGATGGCACAGAGTCACTTCAGAAAACGGAAGGTCAAGAAATCATTCTGCCTGCATTAAATTTACCATGCAGGTTTTTGGATAAAAGCCTCTGGTTTCAACCGAGTGAAGGGCCTAATAAGTTCTTTTTGTGGCTTGGCAAAGTCACACTCTGTGGATGGAAATCTCATTTGTCTCCAGAACTGGCTCTGGGGGATCCAACTCTTTCTCTCATTGACAGTATGTACAAGTATCAGATCACATAGGTTGCCTGGACCTTGAAGTTCTTTCCCACTAGAGGCCTGAACGAAGGTATGGCATTAGCCCAACCCTATGTTAGATTTCTGATGGAACATAAAAGACAACAACAAGGAAGCAGCTTTACATTGACAGCCACATTGCAATGGTAACATACAAACTGGGCCCCAATCATCTTAAATAATATGCTCTTGCCACTTGCTATTTATTTATGAAGAGGGTACATGCCAGATATTGGCCTGGATTTCCTGGTAATTTCTGCTGGCAGAATGGGTTTCCATTAGCAGAGTGACTTCCTTCCCTTCCTGTTCCTGCTGCAAAAGCTGCTCCTGGGGGGCATTGGACCCCCCCCGTTCAGCTTGCAGGGAGAGTTAGAGGTTTGCAGCAGGAGGAGGGAGTAGGGGAAAATCTCTTTATAGAGCGCCTTCAATGGATCCAAGCCATAGATGAGATGCTGTTCTGGCCCACAGGATTGACAAATGCAATGAAATGTTAATTATTTATATAGCATTTCCATATATGTATATATTCCACATATATAGGCAAGATAACCCAATATAAAAACAAGCATTATCCTGATATTACAAAGTAGGGGGAAGAGGGGAGAGACTGAGAATCTACTTGTTATATTAGTGGATGAACCACCAGCTGCGTGGCAAATGTTTCAGCCCTTCATCACTGCATTTCAGTTAACCACACAGCCTGGAGCCCAAAGTCCAGGGTTCCCAGGTTATCTTAACAAGTATGCATTCAACTAAATTGTAATATAGATTTCCAAACTGTTGCCTCAACAGAGATCAACAACACAGAAGTGAACAAACAGACTAGAAGCTATCCAGAATTTAAATGGTGCAAATCAGGAGACCTTCCTTCCACTGGTATGCCTGGGTTTTTTCTATTGCAATGTTATTAAATGAGCCAATCATATTAGTTTTGCATGAGTGCTATTATGCACCTAGAACTGATAGTGCACTGTGAAAGTCCTATCAAATGAACAGGGGATGCCCAGCAGCAGCTTTGGGAAGATTGTACATGCTGTTGTTTCCTGACTGTAGAGTCCTAACACATTCTTGATAAGATCTTTATCTCTTAAAGAATAGCAATGAAAATGACTGTGCTTTTAGTCCACGGTTTCATTCTACACACAGGCAAATTGTGCTGACTGGAAGCATCCAGCACAGCTAAAATATTAAAACAACAACAGAAAAACAAACGAACAATGGATCCAACCTATCCATGTATCAGTGGAAGGGATTTCTCAACATGCTCTCTCTCTCTTTTTCTCTCTATATGTTCCCTAACCCCTCCTCCAATTGCAGCCCCTTTGTCGCCCATGAAATCCACTCAGAAACAGCTTATTTTGAGAGAGGCTGTTTTGAGTTGGCCATGAAAGGAAACAACTTTGTTCTGTTTTGGATGTAAGCCAAGTCTATGAAAAGTGTGTGTGTGTGGGGGGGGACAGATATCCATGACATCCCCTTTATTTTGAGGTCACAAGCATGACATTGTTAAAAAAGAACACACACACACAAAAAAAACCTGCCCTGAATATCTTACTGGACAGTCTTTCCTTGCTTGCCTTTTGGGAATGTCTGATGTCAAGACTGACCCAGACTGGCATGGAGGGAACATACTGTCAACCATTCATCTTTCATAAATATTATTGTGAGTTCAGTGCTTAATCACTCTGAGCAGTTTGTCCTAAAGGGACGGGAAACTGGACCTATGGCAGAACACTATTAAGGGCTGGAGATGTTTACTCCAAGAAGGCTAGGATGCTCCCTCTTGGCTCTGTTCAAAAACCCATAAGGGCTTGAGGAAGATGACACCTGAGGAATGTGTGTGTGCCTGCTTTTGTATGAAGACACAGCAATTGTGAGTTGAAAAAGAGACAGTCTGACAGATGGCCAAAGCACCACTGGGATGTGGGATCTCTCTTTCCAAGGATCTGATGAGGGGTTACTCTGTAGGGAGTCTCTCTGACTCAGGTTCAAATCCTCACTCTGCCATGGAGGCTCTGTGGGTAATTTTGGGCTAATTACATTATCTCAGCTTAACCTACCTCATATATCAAGATGGGTAGCCATGTTAGTCTGTCTGTAGCAGTAGAAAAGAGCAAGAGTCCAGTAGCGCCTTAAAGACTAACAACATTTGTGGCAGGGTATAAACTTTCACGAGTCACTGCTCACTTCTTCAGATATTTGAAGAAGTGAGCAGTGACTCACGAAAGCTCATACCCTGCCACAAATGCTGTTAGTCTTTAATGTGCTTCTGAGTTCTCACTCTTTTCTACTGCTTCCCCATAGAGTTGTTGTTGTGAGGACATAATGGGGGAGAAAAGAATGCTGTTGCCAGCTGCTTTGGATCCTCACTGGGAAGAAAAGTGAAGTATATAAAAATTAAATACCTAAATACATTTTTAAATAAAGCAAAGAGTCCAAAATGCCGTAAATCTTCAGTGCTCTCTTGTCCAAAGTGTAGTAGATTTTCAATCCTGACACTAAATGTATGTGCAGATGACTTGCCTTTACAGACTCCAATAAACTTTACTCTTTTGGAAACTCCATGTTCACGCCTTCTCAACTCAGAGGGGCAGTGGTAACACGGCACCAGGCAAAGGAGGGGGTTGGAGAAAAGGCCGTGGGCTGCTAAATTTGTACAGGCATTTTCAAAGACTGGCCAGGAGGAGGTGGCCAATGATGCGGACATCCAGCAGGGTTCTAATGGTTGCTGGTATGGTTAGGGCAGTTGTTTGTGCTGAAAACCCTGCATGGAGAGGTTTTACACCATGGGTATGAATCTAAGCTAGCTGGACATTATGGCTATCTAAAAACTCTCCAACTGTTACAACATCAATTCTGGTGGCTGCACGAGGAGGACATCTCTGAGTACGTGGGGTCATGTCAAACCTGCCTAATGAGTAAAAAACGACCAGGTAACCTGCCGCCCCGGGACCTTGTGGCTCTTAGAGATGCCCAACCGACCCAGGGAGGTAATTTCCACGGACTTTATAACAGACCTCCGTCCCAGTAAGGGAAAGACTGTAATCTGGGTAGTGGTGGATTTGTTTTCTAAGCAAGCTCACTTCATACCGTGCAAGCAACTGCCTACTGCCAAGTTGGCTAAAATGTTTATGCAGCACATTGTACAGTTACAT
This sequence comes from Gekko japonicus, assembly GCF_001447785.1. NCBI lineage: Eukaryota > Metazoa > Chordata > Lepidosauria > Squamata > Gekkonidae > Gekko > Gekko japonicus. Next base: position 105,851 of record NW_015173142.1, on the reverse strand, counting down.
TCAGTGCCGGCTAGGATCATATCCGACCATGGGAGCCAGTTCGTTGCCAACTGTTGGCGGGAGCTCCTGCAAGTCCTAGGAATTGAGTGTGGACTCAGTAGCGCTTACTACCCAGAGACTGACGGGCAGACCGAACATGTTAACCAAATTGTTGAACAGTTTTTATGCTTTACTAACTACCAACAGGAAGATTGGGTGGACTTGCTCCCATATGCTGAATATAGTTATAATAATGCCACACACTCCTCCACTGGAGTACCTTCCTTTAAAGCATTACATGGTTATGAGGGGGCACCCCTTCCTATGGTGGAAATTTGTGGCACCCTTGACCTCCAGATCCTCCTCTGATTCTGGATGGTGAACCACATCAAGAGGTTTCACAAATCTTGAACTCCAAGATCTGGAAAAATAAAGTGTTTTATTTGATTCGCTGGAAAGAGGAGGAGGAGATTGGATTTATGCCCCGCCCTTCACTACCCAAAGGTGTCTCAGAGCGACTTACAAACTCCTTTCCCTTCCCCTCCCCACAACAGACACCCTGTGAGGTAGGTGGGGCTGAGAGAACTCTTGACAGAAACTGCTCTTTTTCAAGAACAGCTGTGCCAGAGTTATGGCTTGCTCAAGGTCATCCAGCCAGGTGCAAGTGGAGGAATGGGGAATCAAACCCAGTTCTCCCAGATTAGAGTCCGCACACGATTAGAGTTCGCACACTTAACCACTTTGATCCGTCACATGACGAGTGAGTGGAGGAATGTCATGTTAATGCTCCTAACGATTAGAGTTCGCGCACTTAACCACTTTGATCCGTTGCATGAGTGGGTGGAGGAATGTCATGTTAATGCTCCTAAGTTACTGGGTACCTTTCATAAATTGTACCCTGAAAAACCTGGGGGGAAGGCTTGGGGGGGGCAAAATGTCAACTATGCAGCTGCTATGGTTGGGATGGAGGGATGCTTGCTGCTGGATGAATTACGCTTGGCTTGGAATGTTATGTTTCATTCTCCCTCTTCTTTATTGCCCTGTAGTCTGAGACTGTGACCTTGGTACCCTGTTGCTCTATTCTCTGGGAATGTATAGCCGGTTAGCTTAGATGGGCTTTTGCTTTTATTCTGATTTGCCCAAGACCATCCCCTGACGTTTTGAATCAAGTATATCTTTTGGCGACATGTGCTTATTTTCAATCCTGACACTAAATGTATGTGCAGATGACTTGCCTATACAGACTCCAATAAACGTTACTCTTTTGGAAAGAAAGTTGTGGGGAACTGATTGCTGCAGGACTCTGACAATTCTGCATTTGGTGAATGGAATAAAACATCGTGGCATGACTAGCAGTTTAAAAAAGAAGAATATGACTTGTGGAAACTTTTAGAAAACAACATTAGACATACATGATGTACTTTTGGAAAACATTACTTGACAGACAATCACAATGTATTTAAAAACATAATTTGTTAAATTATATACATTTCTCAAAGTAACTATTACAGTTATAAATAAATACATTTTACTGTAAGAGTAAAATCTTTAGAGCAAACCTAGATGTTGATAGCTCAAATACACATTATTCCACATGTCCCTATATCTATGCTGTTTGATCTATTTTAGACTCTTTCCAATTGATTTTGAAGTTACACATTTAAAAACAAAGACTGCTATATTTTGATTACCTACCTCAATGCATATCCGTGGTTTCCACTCACTGAGGGATAAGGGATCTGAGTTCTTACAAGATAACATATCTTCATGTAATGAGATGAACTCCCCTCCCCATTGCCTTCTGCTCTACCTGAGTTGTGATCAGCCCCGTAGCCAGAAAATTTTCGTGTGTGGGGGGCAAGTGATGTAGCCACGATGTGCCTACATCACTTCTGACATGCCCGGAAGTGATGTTGGCACGTGGGGGAGTGATGTCAGGTTTTCCTTGCTGCTTACTCTTGACGAGTAAGAGGAGCGGCACTGCAGTAGGCCACTCTCTATGCCTCTTGTGGAGAGAGAGAGATAATACTATTGGGAGGCACAGCCTGCCTTTTTGCTGAGTGCCTGAAACTGAAGGATCCCTGCCTACACAGATTCAGCACCAGATGGGTGGGCCATGGGCACCACATTGGGTGAAGGAGGAAGGAGAGTGGTGGTGAAGGAGAAGCCCGGCCTCCTCTGGTGTGGAGCAGGCAGGCAGGTGGTGGCCACGTCTCCCAATAGTATTATCTCACTACCAATCTCTCCACAAGAGGCATAGTGAATGGGCCACCCCAGCACCACACTGTGCTTGCTGCTGGCATCATGTGATCCAGGGTGGCTGGGCTGGTGCATTCTCTATGCCTCTTGTGGAGAGACTGGTAGTAAGTTTATACTATTGGGAGCCACCGTCACTTGCCTGCTCTGTGCCTGAAACCAAAGGATCCCCACCCTGGGAGATCTGGCATCCTTCCAGGACAGGGAACATATGTGAGGGGGCATTGCCCCTCTGTGCCCCCATGGCTATGGGCCTGGTTGCTATGACGGAATGTAAGATTCTGACTAGCCCTGCAGCCAAACAGAGCAGCCCACCAAATAATGAAGCACACAAAAGGGGGTTATATCAACCTGGCCTCATGTTGCACAAACTCAGAGCAAATAAATTGTTATTTAGGTACAGGGATCACTCATAAAAGGGCAGCTGGCCCAGCAAGGGAACACTTTGCATAAAGAGCTCAGTGTACAAAAAGTCTGTTGCTAACATTTGTCTAGTCAGAGCCCTTACAGATATTCGGCTTGAGGACAAAGGTTGCCAATGGAAACTGCTACTGCCTTCCCCCAAATAGAGATGCAAGAACAGTGCGTCCCACTCAGGTACCCCCTCACCCTACTGGCCATAATATGTTGCTATTGCATATTGCCTTAATGATCTTTCCTCTCTCAACAGCTATTAGTAGTAGTGTGCTCCCCATAATGGACACAGTGTAAACATGCATTGTATATCAATCAATCAATCAATTAAACCTTTATTGGCATATCGTATTAAAGCTGACAAGCAAGGAAATACAAAAGTCATATGCACTTAATAATACATTCCCTCCTCTTAGAAGCCAAAAACAGAGATTTGGCGACCATTTCCATAATTACTAAGGAGTGAGTAGAGAGTAAATAAGATATCTTCCATTCATCAGAATGATTTACTAGGTTTTCAACAAAGGCTCAAGATACAATGATCGAATATCAGAATAGAAGACACAGTGTAGAAGGATATGATCCAGACTCTTAATTTCATTGACACCACAAGGACATAATCTATCCACATAAGGAGTCTTAGAGAACCTACCACCCAGTACAGCTGAAGGTAGCACATTAAAGCGGCCTAACATAAAAGCTCTTCGATAAGGAGGAGTGGTTAAACAGAAAAAAATGTTCTGCAATAGACCCTTGAGGAGGAAACCCTACCATCAAGGGGGAACATCTACCTGAAGCCAGGCTGATCAGCTCTTGGCGTTCTATGTTGAGGAGTCTATTTAATCAAGCAAAAGGCTGCACTTTCTGACAAATGAAGAAGCTCTCTCATGTATTGTACAGAGAAGAACTGTGGCCCATCAAACCCAACATGCAGGTAAATTTCTCTCAGGTTCTGGTGAAGGCAAAGGGGAGCACATCCACCTTTGTTAGTGAACATCAGGCCCTCCTCCTTCAACCACTGCTACTGTCCGCCAAACACACATGACCTCTTTAACCTTGCAGGATCACAGCCTGACCAAATGTAGTAGTACAAACCAAAATTCCAGAGAGCATTGCAGGGCAGCTTCTCCTCCTCCTAGAGCGGGTGTCATCTTAGTGACTGTACTGCGTCTCTCAATAGGTGAATCTAAAAGATCAGGAAACTTGGGGGGGGGGGATTAGATGTGGGAACTGGGTGGCACCAGTCGCTCATTTACTTGCTTGGCACCAGGCGCAGAGTCCTTAGCCTCACATTACAGCCATCTGTTTATTGATTTTCTGGTTATTGGCATTTTAAATGTATATTGTGAGCTGCCTGCAGGATTTTTAAAAATTGTGATTCCAGGTCAAATAAGAAAAATAAATACTGTCTATCAGGGGTCATTTTGTAGAAAAAGAGGTGCAGGAGCTCATTAGCATAACTTATTTGCATATGCCACACTCCCTGACATCACCAGAAGTGTGTCAGAAGGCAACACCCACCGCTCAGGCTCCACTGGACTGTTTTGGATTGCTAGCTATTGGGGGGGGGAACGTGCAGATCTGTCCTCGCAGAGGAGGGAGAGCTTGTACCTGAATAGGTCTTAAAGGTGCCACTGGACTGTTTTGGACTTGGGGGGCCAGGGGGGAGGCTCTGCAACTTACTTGACTGCTTCTTGCTCTGACTGAGGGCTTCCGGGAGCAGGGGGGGGGCTTGTAGCACGTGCCCGCTCCCTGGCCTCTTTACTGCCGGAGCTCCGATCCTGTGCGCTCCTGCAGGAAATGACCCCTGCTGTCTATTGCGGCTACTACCCATTACTATTCTTCTTCCTGCAGTACAGATGAGCAAGAGTCCAGGAGCACCTTAAATACTAACAAAATATGTGGCAGGGTACGAGCTTTCATGGGTCACTGCTCACTTCTTCAGTGTTCCTCTTTGTTTCTCCTCTATGCAGGCAGCCAACAAAAACATATTAAGGCAATGCTGTCTTCCAGCCCTAGTGGATGAGACCTACAGCAAGATCAGACCTGCAGTGACCAGTGGGTATCCCAATTCATCTGCTCATGTGGACTCTTTTGTGCCACCAGAATCCCTGCTTTGCAGATCAGCGCCCTTTTGTAGCTATGCTTGTTATTCACCTCAGCTTGTAAACAACAATAACACCCATTTCTTCTGGATGGCTACATCTGGGAATACTGAGGATTCTCCAATCTCTGGCTTTGTTGCTACAGCAAAGGATAGGGGGAGAGGGTTCTAAGGGTTCATAGTCCCCCCTCCCTTATCACTTTTGGCATGATAAGCCATGCAGTTAGTCTGCATAAGGTGGAGAGTAATCAAATATACAGCTGATTAGCCTAAAGAGCATGGGGCAGGCACATCTCTATGAATGGGGCCTAAATAAAATGAATAGCATGTAAGGGATGTCAGTGGCCTATTTCCACTGACTGGTTATAATGCGTTCATGTACCTGTGTGTATTGGGAGGGGCATTGCCCAGTCTTCTCTGGTTGGCGCCTGAAGCCATGATTTGAACATGGGACCTCAGTGGCACTCAGCACCTGCTGTTCCACAGTGCTGGAATTTTTTCTACTGTTGCTTCCGTTCTGGTATATGTGGCTAGTTTCATCAGTATGACCAAGGATGGAGTCCAAAGGCCTCATGAGGTGTTCTTTCTTCTGTGTGCTCTTTTCACTGTTTGATGAGAAAGTTTCTCTGAAGCATGGCTTCTCAAGTTGCCTTCTCACACTGCCTTGTTCCAGGCTAAATGGGTATTTAACAAAGCATTTCACCTTAATTTCATCTTTCTTCATGACTGTATTTAATCCCCTTCTCCTACTTTTTCCTCAGTGTGGTATCGGGCAGATGGAAAGGTTAATCTCTGCAAAGGTGTAGTTATGTATTCCCATGTGGCTTGTGCTAGTCTTTCTGCCTTGCAAAAAAACAAAACAACAACAGCAAAACTTTCTTTTCCCAGAACATCCCACACTTTCTTGCATTCTTTGAACTTCCCTTGGTTCCTCTACTGGGTCACTGGCTCATGCTTATAATTCTGAGTTCACACCTTGATAGGAGCAATTCATCTTCAATCCTCTCAACTGGAGCAATCAGCCTCTACTAGACAGGCAGAGTGGCTGTCCCAAAAGGGATGCTCCTTGTAGAGAAGAAGAAGAAGAGATTGGATTTATACCCCGCCCTTCACTACCCAAAGGCGTCTCAGAGCAGCTTACAAACTCCTTTCCCTTCCCCTCCCCACAACAGACACCCCTGTGAGGTAGGTGGGGCTGAGAGAGCTCTGACAGAAACTGCTCTTTTTCAAGAACACCTCTGACAGAACTATGGCTTGCCCAAGGTCGCCCAGCCAGGTGCAAGTGGAGGAGTGGGGAATCAAACCCGGTTTTCCCAGATTAGAGTCCACGCACTTAACCACTATACCAAACTGGCTCTCTAGACTTGTAGACTAACAGGTATCAGCTTACCAGAATTAACCTATCCTTTCAGCATTGTATCATATAAAATGAGAGGTATCTGTTGCTATTTATGAAAAGAGATAAATAGGGACTTCCCTGTATAGAGCGTACCAAATGAAAATACCCCTTCACTTTCATATCAGGGCTACTTATTTATTACACGTTAATCCCATTTTTTTCTACATAGAGTGCAGGGCAGTCTACTTTCCCCTCCTCTCCCTAGTCTGTACTCACAAAAACCCTGTGAAACACATTAGGCTCAAAGATAATGATTGTCTGTCTGTCACACGCTGACCTTCAGAGCTGAGTGGAAATTTGAACCCATATCTCTGCAGTTGTACTCTGACATGCTAACCACTACATGATATTGCACTAGCACCGGTTGTCTTGATCTCAATATAGTCCCCAAACACATTTTTAAAGAGGGATGTCAGTGTTTCTTGCCTCTAGTGATACTTCTCCCAGATACTGCTACTTCTGTTCCCTCCTGGGTTTAGATTGAATTATAGTATAGCACACCTACTGATACTATTTATTTTACCTCTACCAAGGCAAAAATCACATATATTTCAGCTAATTGATTTGGCCCTTATGGCTGCACTCATACAAATACAAGACTACACTGGTTCAACTTCACTGGCCTGCTATAATGCCTAGAAAGAGTCATAGAAATGTATTTTGAAGATGGCGAAGTAAGATTTTGCAATACATATTTGTTTAAGGTTACCCTTCCATTTGGAATATCATGTGTGGAATGTCCTTCCTTTGATAATCTAACCCTTTTCATTGTGTGATGTACTAGGATGAATGATATATGCTGAGATATGATTTTAGGCAATTCATTAATCAATCATTATTGGCTCTGCTTCTGTGTGGTTTGCAGATTGTAACAAAAACTGACTGACTTCCATTTGGGCCTTTTCCCAGCACTGGATGGTCTATATTTTGTTACCCAGGCTTTAGCTGTGCTCTTGGACTCCCCTCCCCAAATCCTGCTCTTATTTCTATTTCACTGAAACTTAGGAATTTGACAGCCTGTCCTTACACCTATCAGCAACAAAGGAATGAGATAAAATAGGGTTAGGTTTAGAAAGTCATCCTTGGTGACTGTGCACTCCCTTGCTGCAAAGCCCCAGTACTGCACTCACCCAGCTCCACGCTTTCATTTTTTAGGTTTTTTTTAAAATGTCATTTACCTGCTGGCTTTGCATTCCCCTGATGTGCATTGCCAGCACCTGGAGGAATCATCCAACCCCATTTGGGACATACATTTTTGACTGAAAGGCATCTTTGCACAGCAAGAAGCATGTATAGAGAGAGCAGTGCCAGAGCTGATCACAGAATGGTGTTTAAGCCACACATTGTATGGCTTTGCAGCCACATTTCCCTTACTTTGCTACATACTGTATTTTGTAGGAACTGTGACATAGTCTCCCCAAACAGGATTCCAAAGTCTTGTTGAAATATATGGAGCAAATGTCATATTAACTGCTATGCTATTTTGTGCAATTAAAATAATTATTACTAAGAATGTGCCAGGGCACTACTGTCAAAACTATTCATGTAGCAATGCACTTATCACATAATGTACACCAATTATCACATTATTCTCCTCTGAGGACTTCTTGCCAATATGGGGGGGGGGGAAGAGAAAGGATTTGTTTATTACTGAATGGGATTGTTATTCCCTTACTCACACTGGTGACTCCTGATTCCAGATACTAATTATCTGAGTAATTGCACACCAGTGTGCTTACAGTCAGCTCTTATATGTGCTAAGGGCTAACTTTAAACAATTCAGGACAGCGGGGCCAGCTTTCTGCATAGTCTCAGATTTATGCATGGGAAGATTGACCACAACATTAAACCTGGCTCTTCACTTAGAGAAACAAAAAAGCCATCTTTGGATTTTGCATCACATACTGTTTGGTCAGCTGTTCTGTGTTCATAGGGAAGAAATATCTGGCCCTCTTGAGTGGAAAAAACAAAACAAAACATACTGCTATCTCCCTGTCTTTGGAAAGGGTAGACAAGGTGTTGTGTCTCAGAACAGCAGTTCCATCTCTTCACTCAGAAAGGCAACAAGCTCTTTGTTTCCCTTACCAGAAATAAGCCATGCAAGTCAGCATACTAGAAAGGACACATCCACAGCCTCATTTATTCCAAGTCCTGTTCTCTTTAAGCACACAGTACAGGCTTAGACCTGACGGCTCTAATTCAGAACCCAGTGAGGTATGCTTAAACCTGCCAAAAACGAAGCATGCCTAACTCTGTGTTGGATTGTGGCTGCTGGATTGATCCCCAAGCCCAACTTTAGAGAGAGTTCTGTATACATCCCAGGGGGACCAGCAGATAAGAAATATTCACTGCTATGTACCTAGCAAAGCATTTTAAACTCCCAAGTGGTTCAGTTGGTTAACATCTTTCTTTTGTTTCAGTCAAACAAAAGTATCAGAATATTTCAAAAGGACATGTATGAGAAAATTCATGTAAACACTCTTCTGTCTTTCAAATACGTACTGAGTTTGTACCATTTAGATTAGGATCTGAAGATCAAACCAGTCATATTTGCAGTTAGAATATTCTCACTTGAGTACCGAGGAGGATTTGAGCATTTTAGTAAATGTGACTAAATGTTTCTTCCGCCCCTGAATGGATATGTATCATTGCCACAAATAAATAAAAAAACCTGATATTCTCTTGCTGATCTCTAAATCAAAAATTAATCCCATTTAAATATTATTTTTGCAAAACAAACGTGCATCTGGGCTAGAAACCAATTTTTAACCCAATGAGACTTGAAGCTGCTCAGAAAATAAACCCTGGAAAAAATCCCTACATAGTGTTTTTCACAATAACACTAAAGTAATGAGCATATGCTGCTTAGGGATGCCAGCCTCCAGACTACAGGGATCAGTTCCCATGGAGAAAATGGCTGCTTGGGAGGGTAGACTCCCTCCCTGTCTCTGTCCTCCTCAGACTTCAACCCCAAATCTCCAGGAGTTTCCCAACCTAGGTCTAGTAGCCATATGGTCCAACCTAGATCTAGTAGCCCTATGGCTAGGGGAGACATGACAACCCTACGTAGCCCTGCAACAATCCCTAATCAGCCACATCAGCTTTCCTACCTTCTATTTGTATGGCAATGACAGATTCCCACCCCATCCCCCACTTGTACACATTTTATGAAATGCAGATTTGGTACAGAATGTGTGTGGGGTACTGGAAAGGAAGATTCCACCTGACAGTTTATCAGCTGTATGGCAACAAATGAGACCTAAAAGCTGTTTTCCGGATTTCTGAGTTAGACCCTGGGGGCACACAAAAAGACACAGATGGCCACATATAAGTTAGGGTTGCCAGCACCCATGTGGGAGCAGAGGATCCCCCAATTTTGCAAGCTCCTGCCCACTGCTGGCTAGCTGGCAGGACCTGGCATGATGCCCCTAGTATGATGATTGCACACAGAAGTGATGAGGATGTGGTGCGGCGATGATCTGGTATTTTGGGCAAAACTTCCACATGATGTCATCATGTTGAGGACATCCCCCCACCTCCCCCCAGTACCGGAAAGCTCCCTCCTACTCCCCACAGGCAAGAGCGCAGGACCTGGCAACCCTAATATAAATCCACAAGTCTCATGACCCAGTTTTGGTCTGTAGCAGTGGAATTTAATGGGGACTCACAGTCACAATTCTTAGAATAAAGGAAACCTTATAAAATGAGTAGAAGAGAACAGAGGACACAGAAGGCTAGTTGCAGGCCACATCATTTTCATGGCAGACTAGAATCCCCAATGCAATCCTAAGTGTGCAAGTATCAGCCCTTCATCAGTTTCTTAGACTAGAAAGACACCATCTGATTGTAAGAAATGTAAACATGAAGAAGAGAAGCTAAGTTTTAGGTCAGAATAGGAAGAAATTTTTGCATTCATTTGTGCATGTAATGGACACCATAAAATGCACATTTAAAGACTGTGACTTTGCAACTCTCAAACTTCTGAGGCTTGAAGGGCAAGTAACTTTGTCCATAGTAGCCCTGTTCAGCAACTCTCAAACTTCTGAAGGCTTGAAGGGCCAGTAACTTTGTCCATAGTAGCCCTGTTCAAAAGTTACAGTGAACACATGTACAATCTGTGTAAAGTATACTTTTGATTTTTTTTAGAAAAAGTGCATTGAGTAATTCTCATGTTAGTTTCAATACATGTATAGCTGAATGTGTGAAACAAAGCTCTAGATTAAATTTTAAACTGAACACGTGTTGGCTCTTTCTTATAAACGTATGTATCCACATACATACAGGATGTATGAGCACTCGCTGTAACACATGAACAGGGTTTTAGTGAGAGATTAAAGCATATTATAGAGTACTACATCTACACTATGATTACAATGCTGTGCACCTCCCAGTTGCTTACATTTACTGAAAAGAAGGGGATTTGAATCCCAGTGTTAAATCCTGGGTGATCTCGAATATGTGCCTTAAAACATTTTGATCTTGATTCTCAAACTAGTGCAGTCCAATTGTTTAATAAAAATATGTTGAGACAGGATCTGTGTAACCTCATTTTTATAAATTCACTTTAAATTTAGTAGGATTTCAGTCCTGAGATGCTTTACCTTTGATCAGCCAATGATATGCTGTCATTTTCCCCCATGATGTATTATAGTTCCCAGGCATGTGGCACCTTTTTAAAGTGCTTATTGACAGAGGCCTAAAATAGTAACATCAAGATCTCTTCCTGGAAATTAACAGTGGTGAGTTTGCCAATGACTGTAGGAAGACTTGCTGCTGCTATTAATCCCCCCCCCCCATGACAAGGGTATTAAAATCCTACAAAGCTATAAAATTTGGCAGCGTATGCAAACTACCACTCTTTTACACATGGCAAAATATGGAGGAGGAATAAATTATGAATGTGCATCTGCAATACGTTGATGACAGAAAAGATAATACATGTTATTTCCTCCTTTATGACATCCTTTATATAAGCAGGGTCTGTAGGTAGGGTTGCAAGCTCCTCCCTGGCCACCAGCAGGGGATTGGGGGGTAGGGTTGTTAGATCCATAAGAACATAAGAGATGCCAATGTTGGATCAGGCCAAAGGCCCATCCAGTCCAACACTCTGTATCACACAGTGGCCAGAAATACCAGTGCCATCAGGAGGTCCACCAGTGGGGCCAGGGCATCAGAAGCCCTCCCACTGTTGACCCCCCCAAGCACCAAGATGACAGAGCATCACTTGCCCCAGAGCCCCTATCTATACCTTGTGGCTAATAGCCACTGATGGACCTCTGCTCCATATGCTTATCTAATTCCATTTTGAAGCCGTCCATGCTTGTAGCCGCCACCACTTCCTGTGGCAGTGAATTCCAAGTGTTAATCACTCTTTGGGTGAAGAAGTACTTCCTTTTATCCGTTCTAATCCGACTGCTCAGCAATTTCATGGAGTGCCCACGAGTTCATGTATTGTGAGAAAGGGAGAAAAGTACCTCTTTCTCTACCTGCTCTTTCCCATGCATAATCTTATAAACCTCAATCATGTCACCCCTCAGTCGTCGTTTCTCCAAGCTAAAGAGCCCTAAGCGCCTTAACCGTTCCTCATAGGGAAAGTGTTCCAACCCCTTTATCATTCGAGTTGCCCTTTTCTGCACTTTTCCCAAAGCTATAATATCCTTTTTAAGGTGTGGTGACCAGAACTGCACACAGTATTCCAAATGAGGTCGCACCATTGATATAATCCTATTGGTTGCATTTATCGAGACCGTGCAATCCTACTAGAGTCTCTGTGAGAGGGGCAGGCTCTAAAGTGAATAAATTGACCTGCAAACCACTTTCCCAGCTCCTATGATCCCTGTAGAAGTCTGAGATCCATTTTTCATGCTTACCAAGAGAAAAGAAACGTGACCTATCACAATTTTGGACTCCTGAGAAGCCATGTTGCTGCTCACATTCACCTTCTTGCCTATAGAACAGCCCTCCCCGCCCCCAATGTGGCATCCATGGCTACAGTGGTGCCTGCTGACACCTATCCTGGGACCCACCCAGTGTGTTTAGAAAGTGGGCGGGGTCAGATAGGGCTTTTGCCCAGCGAGGCTTCTGATTGGCCACTGGAGATTCAATGAACTGTGCAGATTCTTTAAAATGTTGCTCTGGCAGCAGCT
>NW_015173142.1:81281-92031 GCF_001447785.1 Gekko japonicus | reverse complement strand
TCCCCGATTTTACCTCGTACACTTCTAGCATTTGTATAGAAACAGTTGTAATTTCCCAGACAAGTTAAGCCTGCAACCTTCCTCTTGCTATCTCGAGACCTTGTCAGGCAGTCCATGTCACTAGTCATGGTCTCAGTGGACAATTTCAATCCACTTCCCTGTAGAAAAGCAACAGGTACCCCCTCATCTCTCTGAGATGAGCCAACCCGAACCAGAGACTTTTCATCTCCTGTCGGCTTTCCCCCAGTATTCAGTTTAAAAAGTGCTCTACCACCTTTTTGATTTTAAGCGCCAGCAGCCTGGTTCCTTCTCGGGACAAGTGGAGACCATCTCGCCTGTACAGCTCCCTCTTGTTCTAAAAAGCATCCATGTGCCTAACAAACTTGAAACCTTCCCCTCTACACCATCGTCTCATCCACGCATTGAGACTCCTGATCTGTGCCTGTCTGTCCAGCCCTGCGCATGGAACAGGTAGCACTTCTGAGAAAGCTACCTTGGAGGTCCTGGACCTAAGTTTCCTGCCCAGCAGCCTACATTTCTCCTCCAGGACCTCACGACTGCATTTCCCCACATCGTTGGTGCCAACATGCACCACGACCACTGGCTCCTCCCCAGCACTACCTACCAGCCTATTTAAAACACATGTAATGTCTGCTACCTTCACACCAGGCAGGCAAGTCACCATACGGTCAGTACGCGGGTTCTCCACCCAGCTGTCTATCTGCCTAAGGATAGAATCACCAACTACTAAGAGCCCCCCTCTCACCCTGCCCAGGGATGGTTTCTTGGTGCGAAAGGATACCTGCTCACCAGCTGGGGAAGAGGTCCCTTCTGAGGTCCCTTCTAGAACAGTACAGGAACAGAACAGGGGCAATCCAGCCATCCAGAGTTCAAATACAAATGGGATGTCCTGATTTGGTTGGTCATTTTCTCCCAGAGTGAGAGAAGCAGGAGCAATGGAGGAAAGAACAAACTTGTCCCAGGGCAGCAATGACATTTGGATAGCCTCACAGACTCTATAGTATATTTACAACAGCACACTCACTGCAAGAAAAAGGAATCTAGGGCCCCCATCACACGGGAGGATTAGATCTGTAAGAGGGACGGATCGGGGGAGCATCAAGCGGGCGCGATCACACCACAACATCTGGGAAGCAGCGTGCATCTGTCCCTGATCCGTTTCTTCCGGCCGAAGATGTGGATAACCCCCCCCCAGAAAACACTAGTACCTACTGGAAAATCTGCTGCAGGAAAGGTCGTCTGATCGCCGGCGCGCCCGTCTCTCCCGCAGCATGCGGGCTTGCCTTGCTCTCTGTTCCGTGGCTTCCTCCCGGCATCTGATTGTGCCAGGGAGGACCTGCGCGGCAGCTGGGGGGATCTGTCTGATCCCGCCGCTGTGCTTCTCTTTTGATGTGGCTCAAAAAAGCCGCACTTTAGCCATGCCTTTTCCCCTAGTGTGACCGGGGCCTAGGTTTACTTTAGCAGGAAGGTGGAGATTATCAGAAGTGTTAACTCTGCTCACATGGAAGTGAAATTCTCAGTGATTTTCATGAATCTCAAATTAGGCCTTCACAGTAGCACTGCTCAATAGCTTCCTGTTAATAATGCCCACAAGATACAGTAGAATTACTTCATTTCATAAACAGCTGCATTGTCAAGTGCTTATTGCATTTCCCCCCAATTCCCCCCCCAAAGCTCCATTATTTCTAAAATATTTTTTTTTTACATTAGTTGTATTTCCAGTGGTGAATTAAAGCACTGATTTGAATAGATATGGTATAGAGGCAGACCCATCCTATTTACATTCAGGCATAATCTAGAGCACACTGCCAGAAGGAGAAATACATATACAGATACAGTGTGGGCCATTTCCTGCTTTACATCATGCAATACCAAAATAAAAGTGTACTCTGACAAGTGTGAAGAGTAGGCTCAAATAGAAATAGGCACACATCTCATTGTCCCCATTGGCAGCTTGCTTGCCTTGCAGACTGGGGTGGGGAGGACACAGACAGAAGCTCTGACTGAGGGAGAGAAATAAGGAGTTGGTGACCTGACCTCCAGTGAGACAGGCAGCTTGCCCATGTGCGCTACAGGGAACAGAGGCAATCACTTTGCTTGCACATGCTGGCTAGAAGACAGGGCTGCAAAGGTGGGAAGGGGGGGGGACACAAGAGAAGAATCTCTAAGGAGACACAAGAAAACGAATTTCTCTGTACATGGTAGCTATCAATTCAGTGGCTGTGTGAAAAGTTTGTTAAACTAAAGTACCAGTATAAAGATGATCTGTTAAAACTAAGTAAATAATTGCCATGAATGGTCTCTAAAAATGTTGGGTTCCTTCTTTAGACTTAGGCTTCTCTAAGGGTGTAAATGGGACCGACCCCCTTGCACCTAAAAATGTCACTGCTTTAAAGTCTTGTACTTGACAGTTCTACAGGGACTGAAACACCAGCTCTATAGAAGGAAGATTCTCAGTTTTCTGTTTCTATTTAGACACAGTACAGCTCCCAGCCTTGTAGGGCCAAGAGCAATCACATTTTAAGGTCTGGTTTTTTAGGGTTGCCAGGTCTGGGTTGGAAAATACCTGGAGTTTTTGGGGGTGGATTCGGGAGAGGGCAGGGTTTGGGAAAGGGCCTCATCATGATACAATGCCATAGAGTCCACCCTTCAAAATGGCCATTTTCTCCAGGGGAGCTGACCTCTATCAGCTGGGGATCAGTGGTAAAAGTGGGAGATCTCCAGGCCCCAAACTGGAGGCTGGCAACCATAGACTTTTAAAAGAAAATGTAAAAAAAAAAATGGTTTACCCAATACAATAGAAGTTTTTTAAAAAATTAATGTTTTTTCTTTCTTTATTATTTGAATTTATATCCTGCCCATCCCATGGGCGGGCTCACGGCAGGTAACATCATTGAAATAAATACTCCAGTTTAAAACATTAAACATTAAAACACAATAAAACATTATAACAATGTTTTGAGGGTTGTTCACTAATTTTTTGTTTTCTATACAAGATAAACACAAAATAAACAAACATATACACAACGAAAAGGGGGCTTCCATTTACAACATTAATTTGTCTGTTAAATTACCTCACACATTACCAAATTGTATTATTAATTCCCCCCCCACCTTGTATTTTAAAATATATCATTGCTTAAAACTAAAAAAAGGAGTTATAGTTCCTTTTTTTTGCAATTTTTTTTATTTTCCAAAACTACAAGAAAATAAGGAAAGGGAAACTATAAACTACAGGAGAAAGTAAAGATAAACCACTAAAAACCCAAGAGGTGGTGGTCATATAATTATTACAATAAAGTAGCTTTAAGTAAAAAAAAAGATTAATTTGTTACAGTAAAGGTGATCGTTAAAGTTGCTTAAAGAAATTTCAAGTCCAGGTATTGTGACTTAGTAAAAAACAAAATGAAGAACGCTTAAATATTAAGAAGCAAAACCAAACTTCAGAGAAAATTGGCATCTCATTTGCCTCTTCTTTCCATCAATTGATATCCTTGCTCAAGGACAGCCGACCCATGTTCCGAATCCGAGTCTTCTTCAGTAAGTGTTTCATCATCACTCCCCCTTGTTGCTTTTCTCGTCCTCTTCCCCTGTTGGATCCAGCTGTTGCTGCAAAAACTCACGTGCTTTCATAACAGAGTCAATTTCTTCCCTTTTATCTTTGAATTTGAAAAGTATGCCTTCAGGTACAATCCATTTGTAGGTAATGTTATTCTTTTGTAGAAACAGAGCCAGGTCTCTGTATTTCTTACTTTCCCCCCTTATTTCAAAAGGAATGTCTTTCAGAACTCTTATATCCTTGCCATCAATTTTAAGGTTAGTTCTATTTGTTGCTTTTAATATCTGATCCCTCACATGTCTTCGGGAGAATCTAACCACCACTTCACCAGGCAGATTATTTTTCTTTATGTATTCTGAATATGACCTATAGATCACATCCATCTCGCCTTGAAGAAAATCCGCTTTTAAATCTGCAACCGGTCCCAGGGCATCACTCTAATGTTTAAGATTCTCCCCTTTAAATCTCAGAGTAAAGCTTGCCTTTTGCATTTGAAGCTGTAAAAGCTGGGCTTCATCAGAATTTCTCTTCTTTTCCATCTCTTGCATTTGCTTTTTAAGCTTTATGGTGTTGGCATCCACTTTTTTAAGATTCTCAGCTGTTTGCTCTGCTTTTTAAAAATCTTGTCTAATTGCTGTTGCTGTGCAGAGAAGTTTTGATTGAGTGTTGTCATTTGCTCCAGCAGGGGTCGCAAAGCTTCTGTTAGCATCTTAGAGAAGTCTATGGTTACATCCGACCACATGACTGCACTCGCTGGGCTGGCACTTCCTGAAGGAGGCTTAGGTTTCGTTTGCTTATCTTTCTCCATCTTTTTCAGCAACATCTTTGAAGCAGTTTACATTTCGTCTATGGATTGGCGATGGCGGTCACTCTCCCCAGAGCTTGGGGAGGCGGTTTTTGTAACCAATTATGCCTTTTGAATATTATTCCCATGATGATGATATGATGATGTCAGTCCATGTATAAAATATCATGTATTTCCTGAATATGTTCAGAATATGCTCAAGAAGAAGATGAAGAAGAAAAAGAAGAAAGTTGTCAATTTTTGGTTAACTATTTGGTCTAATTGTTTTCCTATTAATTGAGGCATGTTTCCTGATTATGCTGAGAAGAAAGCAATCAGTTTTGATGGGTCCTTTAGCCTAACTGCTTTCTGTACTTCATTACAATAAAATACAAGAACTTTCTCCTCATTTGACTTCATTTTTGACATGGAATCTAATATGTACAACAAAGTGGCACCCCAGATGGGACTATCCTGCTGGTGACTTGGATTTTGCTACTGGAGCGGGGGAGCCGGATGCCTGAGGGTGAGGTGCACCTGGCTGTTTTTTTCAGCTATCCTTGGGTCTCAGGCCTGCTTGTGGAGGCAGCTGTCTCAAGCATCAGTAGGTGGATCCTTGAAGTCCAGTGACGAGGAATCAGGTTTCTGTAAGCCGGCAAAAGAGGTACCTTTTGGGGTAGGTCTGTAAATCCTCTGTCAGTCTTCCTTACAGAGGGAGCAGGGGTGTGCCACCTGAGGGGTTTCTGGGTTTTGAAGTATTGAAAAGATTAACTTGCAAGTATTTTAAGGTATTGGGACAATTTGGTTTTATAATGGCTGGGTTCCTCTGGTGTTTGTGGTTTGCTGTGTGTGTTTCCCTTTTGTGGCCTTGTCTCCCTTGTCAGTGGGCTGGGTGTTGTTTTGTGTTGTGATGTAGTTTTTAATTTTTTTCTCATCTGTGTTTTGTTAGTGTATAAGGCTTATTAGGGCTTCATTCCAAGTTTCTGGTATTTTACCTTCAATTAATATATTTTGAATTACATGCTTTAAAGATGTTATCAGCTGATCTTCAAAGACATGGTAAAATTCTGCTGGAAGACCATAAGAACCTGGGGTCATCCTCCCCCCTTTTTGCTTTTTTAGTGATTCTGTTAATTCAGAGAAAGTTATTGGATCATTTCAAATTTTCCTTTGTTCTTCAGTAAATTTCTTCAAATTATATATTTTTTAAAAATCTTTAACTTCTTCACCTGTGGCTTCTCTTTTTTGGTATAACTTCTGATAAAAAGTTTTGATAAACTTTTTCAAGTCCTTAAGTATATTTTTTTCTTCCCCTTCTTCATTTCTTAAAAAATTTATATTCCTTTTTTCTTTTTCTTTCCATAGTTTGTATGCTAACCATCTAGTCGATTGTTAGCATTTTCAAAATAGTTTTGCTTTGCATACATAATTTTTTTTTGGCTATCTCTTGTGTTAACAAGCAGTTCATTTGGTGTTGTAATAACTTTAGTTTCATTCTTAGTTCTTCAGCTGAAGGCTCTTGTTTCTTAATTTGTTCCTTAATTTGTATAAATTTTTCTGTCTTTTGTTTTTTAATATGTGCAGCTTCTCTAATTATCCAGTCTCTAGTGTAAGATTTAAATGCATCCCATTCCACTCTAATGGAAATATCTCTGTTACAAATTTTCCATTCTTCAATAGCAATGTATTTAAAGACCATCTGTTTTTATTTGGTATATCTTGTAGTATATGCATCACAGGATTGTGGCCCCGGTCACATGGCAAAGTTGTCGCGGGAGAGGCACGGAAGGTGGGCGGATTATCCGGGCGCGATCACACCCCAACATCTGGGAAGTGGAGCGCACCCGTGGCTTACCGCCAACAATCGTGTTAAAAACCTAGTACCTCCAAGGTACTAGTAAATGTTTGCCATGAGCTGCCTCCAGATGCCCGTGGTGTGATCGCACCAGCGTGCGGCATTTCCCTCCAATCCCTCATTTACCCGCCGGCGCCGACAGAAGGACCCGTGTGCCGGCCCGTCTGATCGCGTAATCGCGGATCAAACCGCGCCGGGGCAATTAGCCATGCCTCCCCCCCACGATATCCGGCCCGTGTGACCGGGGCCTGTGATCCGCAAAAGTTGCTGGTAATATCTCCACTTCTATTAAGTCATTGATAAGCGTTGTTGATATCCAAAACATATCTATTCTTGACCATGACTTATGTCTTTCTGAATAGAAGGTAAAATCATTCTTTGGGGATTTCTCACTTTCCAAGAGTTAACCAGATTGCGTTCTTCTGCCAGTTGTAGAAATGTATTGGGAAGTCTATCAAATAGAGCATTATAATCTCCAATCAGGCAAATTTTCTCAAAATTTTGTTTAGAGATAAGCTCTTGCAGGAGTTTATAAAAAAATTCTTGATGTTTGTTGGGTGCATATATATTTTGTATTTGAATTATCAGGATTCTTCCATCTTCTGAGCTATATACCAGCTCTGGGTGTAAATGTTCTTTCACATATGTTACTACACCTCTTTTTTTTTAGATAAATACTTTTCAAAATTTTATAATTTCTAAATATTTTTCCGGTTTTCAGTGCTGCAGGGATGGTCGGCTCCAGAACTTGTTCCCAAGAAGCAGCTTGATTGCTGGGTCTTCCAGTGGAGTTCGAGGGATCTCAAACTCCATTGGGCTCCCTGGGCTTGATTCAGACCCCCCACAAGCGGCAGTATGTGGGTAGAAGTCCATGATCACCCTGAAGCAAGATCTTGGCAAGAGCAGACACAGCAGCCATGGATGCAGAGCTGTGACTACTGGGATGAGGGGGAAACTAGGAGACCCCATACAAGCAACTTAAGAAGACTTTTAACACCGTGAGACTAAAATCTGTGAGTACTTTGAAAGCAACAAACCTCTTTATAAACTTTAAGGCCTTTATACTTTGTAAACATAAAGTTAAGAATGGAGTTGGGTGAAGGGATCCCCCCTTCTCCCTTGAAGTGGCTTGGAAAAGAAACATAAAAGGAGACTTTGAAATAACACTGTGGGCTATGAAAGAGAAATGGTTGATGTCTGAAAATGATCTGCTTAGCAGACTTATTGGTTCTGCAACAATAGACTATGGATTATGATAGTGAACTATTTGGAAAAGTGGTTTCCTTTCTATCGGAAAAAGTTTTATTTTATTAAAGGCTTTCCTCTTTGGATTTACAATTTATAATTTGGAACTGTTTGATTTGCAAGAAGAAGATTCCCTAATGGATTACAATTAAATATACTTTAACATTACTTGGATTACAGAATAAAGACAGACATTCATTTTTTGCCTTGGAAAAGAAGAGAAGAAGGGGAAAAAAGACTCGGTAAACTATCTGGAACTCAGTTTTACTTTCTAAACATCACTTCCTGTATGGTGTAAATGTTAACATGGTATTGTTATGCTGAATCTATCAAAATACACTCTGTTCTAACAGTACTGTAAACAGCCTTGTTTGAATAAACTGACAAGAGGTTTCTCTTCTGCTTGTGGGTTATTAATAATAACAATTGTTTTGAAAACATATAAAACTGTTTGCTTTGAAAGGTATTAGGAGGGAAGGTGTTTTGAGAGATTCTCTTGTCTTAATATAAAAACTGAACATGTCTAGTGGAATGTGTGTGTGTGTGGGGGGAGCTCCCTGGGGCTCCAACTCAAGGGCAAGTTAAATCTGTAGCTGCCAATTGAGCACAAATTTCAGTAAAATATTTACAAGCATTAATTCAAGAGGCAGTGACTTCAGCTGTAACCACAGCAGTAGCAACGTCAGTTGATCCTATACAAAAAAAATAGATTCCGTTGCACAACAAATGACACACCAGATGGAAGAGGTCCAGAAACAAGTTAAAACAAATAGTCAAGAAATTTCAGATTTGACTAAACTAACAAAGTGGAAAACAAATCAGAAGAAATGGAACTCAAACTAGAAACTGTAAAATCTAAGCAAACCTCCATGGAAGAAACTCTGATAAGGCAGCCTACATTTTGAGATTTCAAAACATTCCAGAGAAAGATAATGAAAATTTAAAAAGTGAAATGGCGCAAACACTTGCAACCCAGTTTGGTGTAGTGGTTAAGTGTGTGGACTCTAATCTGGAGAACCGGGTTTGATTCTCCACTCCTCCACTTGCTCCTGGCTGATTACCTTGGGCAAGCCATAATTCTGGCACAGCTGTTCTTGAAAAAGAGCAGTTTCTGTCAGAGTTCTCTCATCCCCACCTACCTCTCAGGGTGTCTGTTGTGGGGAGGGGAAGGGAAAGGAATTTGTAAGCCGCTCTGAGACTCCTTTGGGCAGTGAAGGGCGGGGTATAAATCCAATCTCTTCCTCCTCTTCTTCTTCTTCTTCAAAGTACATGGATACAGAAGATATCAAGGAAGTTCATAATGAGATTGATGTGGCCTATAGAATGAACTCGACATATGCAAGAAGAAATAAATTTCCTAGAGAGGTACATGTGAGATTTCATAAAAGGACAACAGGAGATGAACTCCTCAAAGCAGCAAATGGAACGTCCCTTCAAACAGAATACACAGAAATAAATTTTAAAAACCCTATAGAGAGAGAGAGAAAAGGAAAGAGTATATGGAACTTACAACACTTCTGAGAAATAATCAAATTCCATATAGATGGCTACTTCCAGAAGGTACAGAATCAACTCAACTTTCAAAGCAGAAGATTTTATCAAAACATATGGAGAAGATCTGAAAACAGAAGATCCAGCGAACACAGAAAAGGATAACCAAGATTCACAAGGAGCATCAGGGACAACAAAAAAGACCAACCCCCCCCATAAAGGTTACAATATTCCAAATAGTCACAAGACTTAAACTGAAGCACAAAGAATGTACCAAATCACAACTGAAAGATGGATAAAAGAGAAGTAAAGATAATCTCAATAAATGTTAACTTTTAACCATTTTTACAATTTTAGCTTCTAACAGTCCACTCCCCCTCTCTCTTTCTCGGTGCCAGAGAGAGATGAGGGCGGAGGGGTGAAAGACAAGGTCTTAAATGTTTTCTCTCCTGCAATCTCAAACACATTCTTAAGATAAACACCAGAGACATTTTCACACAAAAGATTCAAACTTGGTCATATTACATATGTGCCAGGATCTTATAAGATCAGGGTACCCACAGATCAAGCGGTCTGCAAGGGACCCTCCCCCCATGTCTCCAGCCAGGTGAAACTGCCAGAAGTACGCTCCGTCCTTATGACAGGGAGGTGTAGTTGGATTGGGTGGAGGCAGTCAGGGCAGCAAAGGGGAGAAGGTTAAAATTGTTCCCCCCCTTCACTCGCCGGGCTGCATCCAGCCAAAATGTGCTACTACTGGACACTAAGGAATTGAACACAAACTAAACAAACTAAAGCAACGAATGTTGTATGTGGATTTATCAGATCTGCAAACCATAGGAAAAAGGAAGAAAGTTACTTCATGAGAAAGCCACACAGATAAGGCGGCGATACACAAAACCTAACGGACAACCAAAAAGCAAACTAAAATCACTGGTGATTCGAAGATTTTAACACAAGGGTAAAAACAAGACAGGATAGCACAGTTCAATTCTTATCTTAACTCTAATAATTAACCTTATACTAAATAATAATGGTGCATCATTTATTCTCCATATGCTACAAACAAGGACAACTTAATCATATTTAGACCATACTGGAAACATGCACACAGGAATGGGACAAAGAGTGACTTGGAGAAACATCATAAACCGTGTATTGGTGTTTTTATTAACACAATGTCAGACGAGCCTTCAGCTTCTGGAGAGAGTGTTATTGCTCACTCTTATGTTGAAACGGGCTGGAATTGTCTCCACCCAAGTTGCCCCAAGTTGGCCAGGAAGAGGAAAAGGAAGGGGATATTTTCACTCATTCTATTTTGTTTAATAACTCATCACATCCATATAGGCTGATCATAAAGGAAACTTAAAAGCTTTTATCTCATTTCTATAATAAGGAAAAGAGACAAACCTTAATCTTGCTCCCCCGGTTCCCCATCTTAACACAAAACAACACACAGCCCACTGACAAGGGAGACAAGACCACAAAAGGGAGAGACACACAACAAACCACAAACACAAGAGGAACCCAGCCATTATAAAACCAAATTGTCCCAATACTTTAAAATACTTGCAAATGAATCTTTTAAATACTTCAAAACCCAGAAACCCCTCAGGAGGCACACTGTTGCTCCCTCTATAAGGAAGACTGACAAAGGATTTACAGACCCACCCAAAAAGGTACCTCTTTTGCCGGCTTACAGAAAACTGATTCCTCCTCACTGGACTTCAAGGATCCACCTACTGGTGCTCAAGACAGACGCCTCCACAAGCAGACCTGAGACCCAAGGATAGCTGAA
>NW_015173142.1:79210-81073 GCF_001447785.1 Gekko japonicus | reverse complement strand
ATACATGGACTGACATCAAGAAAACAATATTAAAAAAAGCATAATTGGTTATAAAAGACAATGGTGATTTGAGTAATAATCCTCTGATTGGCCAGATGTAAAAAGAGATGTACCTACACAAATCTAAATGTTCACTTAACCTAATCTACAATAATGTGGAAGGATTCTTCATACCCTAAACAAAAATATTTTTTACTGATACGAGACTAAAATCTTCTCTGACCCAGACATTGCAAGGTTTTGCCCTAAGAACTACAGAATCATGAACTTCGTACCTATTATGTTGTCTGCTAACAATATCAGACCTACAAGAGGAAAGCCTTCAAGTGGTTAAGACGCTGAACTGCAGGCTGTGGAAGGTCGGTAGCTCAGCAGTTCGAGACCTGGGTGCCGCATGATGGAGTGAGCTCCCATCTCTAGTTCCAGCTCCTGCCAACCTAGCAGTTCGAAAGCAAGAAATTGCAAGTAGATAAATAGGTACCACTTCGGTGGGAAGGTAACAGCGTTCCGTGTGCCTTGGTGTTTAGTCATGCCGGCCACATGACCACGGAAACGTCTTCGGACCGCGCTGGCTCTTCGGCTTTGAAACGGAGATGAGCACCGCAGCCCTAGAGTCGGATTCGACTGGCTTTCGAGCAAGGGAACCTTTACCTTTACCTTAATAAAATATTACTTAAAAGAGAAATCCATAAAACCAGGAAAAATATGAATCTGAATAATCAAGAAGAAAAAACCTATATTAAAAAATCTTTATATTCCCATTCATACTACAAATGCACCCCAAAAAAGAAGACCGATATTTCAACAACTGAAAAAGATGCAACTAGACATCATATGTCTACAAGAGTCTCATATAAAATATTCGGATCAAAATTTTTAAATGTTTTTTAAAGTGTTTCTTTGATCTATTTCAGGGGGCCTTGAGTGCCTAAAGTTTTCAGAAATCTTTAAGGAATAATTGACTAGTTTAGTCCTACTTAGATCATCTGGTTTACATGAACATAAGTGACTCTAAAAAAATTTGCACTAGTGGAGAAGCTATTTTATGAATTGTTCCGATGCCATACTGAAAAACCTGATGCCACATTTTCCCAGAGATGCTATGCTAGGATTTCAGACAAGTATACTTGGACCTAAAACCATTGGTTGCCATAATTGGTCATTTGTTAGGGCCCCTGTCTTGGAAGGGGCCCCATCATGGATTGGACAACCTCCCTGACTGATGACACTTCAGCAGCCAGGAGAAGCTAGAAGAAGCAACAACTCCCAGCTCCGTGGTCACTCATCTAGCCTAGATTTCTGGTGCTTTCTGATTGGCATTTGCAGAGATACAGATATGTATCCAATGACTGAAGATGGAGAGAGCAGAAATGTGGACAAGACAGCAGGTATTCAAAGCAAAAAAGTGTTCCCATCTACCTGGAAGCTTTATTCATTCTCTGCTGTTCCCTAATGCTAGTGACCAGTTGGGTAGTATTTCTATATCATTTACTGTCTCCACCTCTCCCACCAACTTTGCCAGTGTCTATGCAAAGGTTGCCTGAATGTTCTTAAGGCCCTGCATATTCACCTCAACATCCTTTAAAAAACAACAACAGGGTTTGTGTTAGTGTGTTGGTATGACTGTCAGCAAGTCTACTCACTTATGTATTGGTACAGCAGATCTTAGGACTGATTTATATCTATATATCTAATAGTGAACTGGCCCCCTCTGTGAGGATCCTTAAATCCGGACATCGGGGGCACTTGGGGGGGAGGGGGAGGTTTGTGCACACGTGGGGCAGTCCCCACGTGTGCACAAAAATCCAAAATGGTGACAAAAATTTTGGGGGGATGTTTAAATCCCCCCAAAAGTGACAGAGC
>NW_015173142.1:70795-78703 GCF_001447785.1 Gekko japonicus | reverse complement strand
GGGGGGGAAGAGAACAAGTGGAGACCCAACTAGAACACAGTAGGCAACATTTTGTTGCGGGTCTCCCCTTGTGTTCATATAATTTGCACAATAAATGCACTTATGACATGATGGCCTGGTTATCTGATGTTTTCAATATCATTTGGTGGTTCTCTTCAACATGATCTTCCTATGACTGGTGACCAATAGCCCTCAATGAGAGGTAAATTGCAGGTTTTGAGAATATCACTACTCAGAACAGACTGAGCCACCATTGTCTTCAGCCTCCTGCAAGCAGAGAAAGAGAGTAGAAGCAAGCCAGAGGAGCATAGTTGGTGCACAGGTTCATACCGAGAGAGGCAGTCCTTCCGATATGTGAATCCCAGGCCATGAAAGTTAAAGGCAGCACCTTTATTTGAGTCCACAAACATACTGGCAACCAATGTGGATATTCTTAAATGGTGTTATATGCAGAAAACATCAGGGGTTTGTTAAAAGACAAATTTCAGCATTTTGAATCATACTGAATTTTCTAATAGATTCAGGTGGGTAGCCATGTTGGTCTGACGCAGCAGTACCAACAAAGCTTTATTTAAGGTGTAAGCTTTCGTGTGCATGCACACGTCCTCAGACAAATTGAAACAAAATTATTTAAGCCCTTCCACATAGGAAGATGGGGGGAGGGGGTGGAAGCATCAGGAAGGACCAGCCAGAGTTAAGATGCATAAGTGAAGCTGAGACTGGATCAAGGCAACAAGATCAATGAATGGCAACAAATTAGCACACAAATACAAGAGCTAACAAACAGATGTAAGAACGAAGCCTGAGTCCAGTGGCACCCCCAAGACCAACCAAGCTCAACCCTGGGTACATGTGAGAACAGAGAGAATCTGCAAATGTAGATGCATACTTCTTCAAATATATAGGCACAGTTTTCCTTAAATATTACATGCAGGTGGGGGGGTTGGTTGCCAGGAACAGCTAATTAAAGTCAAGATGCATAAGTAACTGAGCAATAAGTACAGCCAAGATTGGAATAACACATTTGGTAAGACATATAAATAGCAGCAAATTGGCATACAGATAATAAAGGACTTAACAACAGGTAAGAAAAGTTTGAGTCCAGTGGCACCTTTAAGACCAACAAAATTTAATTTCTGGGTATAAGTGAGAACTGAGTGACTTGGCATGTTTAGTGAGAGAAGAAGAAGAAGAAGAAGAAGAAGAGAAGGAGGAGGAGGGGGAGATTGAATTTATACCCAGCCCTTCACTACCCAAAAGAGTCTCAGAGCAGTTTACAATCTCCTTTCCCTTCCTCTCCCCACAACAGACATGTGAGGTAGGTGGGGCTGAGAGAGCTCTTTCGAGAACTGCTCATTAGAGAACAGCTCTGAAATAACTTGTAACTGACCCAAGGTCACACCAGCAGCTGCATATGGAGGAGTGGAGAATCAACCCCAGTTCTCCCAGATTAGAGTCCCCCATTGAGTGCCCCAGGGAGGTTGAAATGTTCTCCTACAGGTTTCTCAGTTCTGTGATTCTTGAAGTCATATTTGTGTCCATTTATTCTTTGGCATAGGGTTTGACCCGTTTGTCCTGTGTAGAGAACGGAAGGATACTGTTGGCATTTAACGGCATATACAATGTTAGAAGATGAACAAGTGAATAAGCCTGAGATGGTGTAGTTGATGTTGTTAGGTCCAGTGATTAGGTCCAGAACCTTGAACCTGACTCGGTACTCCAATGGAAGCCAGCATAGTGGTTGCAGCACAGGTTGAATATGTGCTGTCCATGGTGTTCCTGTCAGAAGTCACATCACTGCATTCTGGATCAGTTTGAGTTTCCGGGTCAGTATCAAGGACAGGCCAGTGTAGAGTGAGTTACAGTAATCTAGTCTGGAGGTGACTGTTGCATTTTCTTTCTTATTCTAAACAAATATACATACAGACAATCATTGGGAGAATCTATCCATCTTTTTAGATTATCTGTTAAGTTATCCATACATTTCTAAGTAGAAAATAAATGTCTATTCCTTTTATTGCTAAGTAAAGCTTTTGCACATATTATTGTAAATGTTCTTGTCCTCTATTTCAGTTGTGTACACAGTTCATTTAATGTATTCTTCAATCCATCTATAAAATCTTGACCATGTATTTTCAAAGTTTTCCTCTTTTTGTCCTTTCAAAATTAAAGTTAATTTATCCATTTCACAGTTTCAAGTAATTTATTTATTATTTCTTCTTTTGAAGGTGTCTCCTTTCTTCTCCAATATTTAGCATACAATATTCTAGCAGTTGTAACTACATGTAAAATAAGATAAGAATCCTGCTTTTTACAATTTTCCGGAAGTATATTCAGTAAAAACAATTCTGGTACAAAATATGTTACTTTTTTATTTTTTTTGCAATATTTCATGTATCCAAGCCCATTTTAAAAAAAACTTTTATCACAAGTCCACCACATGTGAAAGAAAGAACTGACATTCTCTTGGTATTTCCAACAATCATTTCACATATTAGGATAAAATTTTGATAATTTATCTGGAATAATGTGCCATCTATAAAACATTTTATAAATATTTTTATAAGAGGTTACTTTAGTCATTTTTATATTTGTTTTCCATACCTTGGACCATTGAGCTAAATCAGTATTATGCCCCAAATTTTAACCCATAGAGCATTTAACCACTTCATCTTGGGTTTTAATTTCTAACATTATAACATACAGTTTCTTAATAAGCTTATCATCGGTATGAATCAATATTTTGTCTATCTCCATTAACTTTTCATAAAACCCCATTTGTTTATCTTTGCCATATCTTGAATCTAATTGTGCTCTTTCCCACCAACTCAAATCAATATCTTGGCTTTAAAAAAAAGATTTTCTATTAATCTTAATTGGTTTTTGTTATCCAGCAAGTCTTCATATCTCCACAATGAATTTTTTGGGAATAAATTGGGATTTGTGAAAGCATTGAGTGGTGAGACCCATTTTGGTATCTTAGTGTAAAAACGTCTTTTAGTTTCTTCCCATACTTTCAGTAAAGATCTTCTAAGAATGTGTTGTTTGAAATATTTATGTGTATTGTCCTTGCCATACCACCCAAATGCATGCCAACTCAATAAGAAGTCATGATCTTCTAGCTTTAGTAGCCTTGTATTTTCCAGTGTAATCCATTCTCTCACCTAAATCAATGAATATGCTTTATAATATAAGAGCCAATCTGGTAAGGCAAATCTGGCTCTTTCTTTTGCATCTTGTAAGGCTTTCAGCTTTATTCTTAGTTTCTTATTTTGCCATACAAATTGTGTCATCAGTCTATCAAGTTCTTTAAAATATTGTTGGTTTTGAAAGATCAGAATTGTTTGGAATAAAAAGATCAGCCTTGGTAAAATGTTCATTTTTATAGTAGCTATTCTTCCCATTAGAGATATTTGTAAGTCTTTCCATTTCTCCATATCTTTCTTAATTTCCGATAGAACTTTCATATAGTTGTCCTTTAATAAGGAACTGCAGCTATTTGTCAAATTTATTCCTAGGTATTTCACCTTCTTCTGAACTTCAATTCCTGAGATTTCTTGTAATTGTTGAATTTGTTCTTTAATGATATTCTTCGTTAATTTTTTTGTTTTATTAAAGTTAATTTTCAATCCAGCCACTCGACCGTATTCTTCCAATGTTTTAAAGAGCTGAGTGATAGAGTCCAATGGATTTTCTAAGATAAATACTAGATCATCTGCAAATGTTTGTAGTTTATACTCTTCTCCTCTTATTTTCAGCCCTTTGAACTGTATATCTTCTCTGATCATATTATTCAGTGTTTCAAGCACAAAAATAACAGTAGTGGAGAAAGTGGAGAACCCTGTCTAGTTCCTTTTTGTATCTCAGTACTTTGTGATAAATCTCCGTTAACCAGGACCTTTGCTTGTTGTTTAGTATAAATTGCTCTAACCACTGTTTCTCTTTCCCACATTGCAAGGTTAATAATTGTTCTAGCATGAAATTCCAACTGACATTGTCAAACGCTTTTCCCGCATCTAAGAAAATCAGAGCCATCTGTTTCTCTGGATGGGCTTCAAAATACTCAATTACATTTAATATAATTCTTACATTGTTTCTGAGTTGTCTTTTTGGTAAGAAGCATGCTTGATCTTGATGAATTGTTTGTATCAAAACTCTTTTCAATCTTGCTGCCAAGATAGAGGCATAGATTTTATAGTTCACATTTAATAATGAAATTGGCTTATAATTGTAATTTCTCTCTCATCTGTACTTTGTTTATGTATCAAAGTAATTAAGGCTTCGTTCCAAGTCTCTGGTATTTTATTTTCAATTATAATGTTTTGTATTACATACTTAAGAGGCATTATTAATTGATCTTCAAAAACCTGGTATTTTATTTTCCATTATAATATTTTGTATTACATACTTAAGAGGCATTATTAATTGATCTTCAAAAAACCTGGTAGAATTCTGCTGGGAAACCATCAGGACCTGATGTCTTTCCTTTCTGGTTTTTTTTAGTGCTTCTGTCAATTCAGAGAAGGTAATTAGGTCATTTAGAATTTTCCTTTTTTCTTATGTAAATGTTCTGGGATGTTTTTTGAAAAAATCTTTAACTTCTTGGGTAGCTTCTCTTTTCTGGTATAGCTTCTCATAAAAAGTTTCAATAATCTTTTTCAGGTCTCTAGGCATGTTTTTCTCCTCTCCTTTTTCATCTCTCAGTATCTTTATATGACTTTTTCCTCTTTCTTTTCATAATATATATGCTAGCTATCTAGTTTGTTTAGTGGCATTTTCACAGTAATTTTGTTTTGAATAGGTAATTTTTTTGGCTATTTCTTGTGTTAACAAGCAGTTCATTTGGTGTTGTAGTATATTTATATTAATTCTTGTATGTTCAGTTGGGAAGTCTTGTTTCATCTTGTCTTCCTCTTTTTAAATTTGTTCTTCAATCTGTGTATATTTTTGTTTCTTTTGTTTCCTAATATATGCATCTTCTCTAATCATGCAACCCCTAGCATATGCCTTGAATGCATAACATACAACTTTGATGGAAATATCTGGTTGGATATTTTGTTTAAAAAAACATTTGAAATTCCTTTTTTAAATCTGCTACAAATTTTTCATTTTTCAAAAGAAAAGTATTCAGAGTCCATCTGTTCTTCTTTGGTGTATCTTGTAGAGACAAAAGTAAAGGATTATGGTCTGCAAAAGTTGCTGGTAATATCTCTGCTTCCAATAGATAATTTAAAATGGTTGTTGAAATCTAACACACATCTATTCTTGACCGTGATTTATGTCTTGTAGAATAATATGTAAAGTCCTTCTTTTTAGGATTTCTAGCTCTCCATGAGTCCACCAAATTATATTTTTCTGCAAGTTGTAAAAATGTCTTGGGAAGTTCATTGCCTTGCTTCTGCTTTCCAGTTTCTGTTTTTTTAATCTAGAGACCTGTCAAATAATGTGTCCAATCAGACAAATTTCCATGAAATTTTGTTTTGAAATGAGGTTTTGCAAGAGTTTATTTTAAAAAATCTGATGTTGGTTAGGTGCATATATGTTAACAATTAAAGTTGTCTGAATTAGGACCACCAGGATTCTACCATCTTCAGAACTGTATATTTATTCAGGATGTAAATGATCTTTCACTTATGTCACTACTCCCCTTTTTTCTTCTCTTTATCTGAAGAAATAAAGACTTTACCAAGTTTCTTCATTTCCAAATATCTTTGATCTGAATGTTTAATATGTGTTTCTTGTAAACATACGACATCTAATTGCATCTTTTTCAGTTGTTGGAATATCTGCCTTCTTATTTGGGGTGCATTCAGTCCATTAAGATTTATTGAAAGTATCCTTATTTTTCTTCTATCCATCTTGTAGTTGCTTTTTAGTGTCATATTTATTCTTCTGTTGGAGTCTCGTGACAATAGCAATGGTATGAGATTTACTTTTAAAAAAATCTTTTGATTTGTCTAGTTCCTGGTCCAGTCCTTGCAGTTCCTGGTCTTCTTCTTCTGCATTCTTCAGATCCATAAGATTTGATAAAATTTGAAAATTGAATTAATTCTGTGTCTTTCCCCCTTATAGGTGAAGAGGATACCTTCTGGAAGTAATCTTTCCTTTTCTCTTTCACTCTCCACAGAATTTATTTTAATATTTTTATTTCTGTCTGTTCTATTTGAATAGATGTTTCATTTGCTGCTTTAAAGATTTCATGTCTCATAGCTTTCTTATGGGATCTCACATCTACCTCTCTGGGTAGTTCGTTTCTTCTTGCATATGCTGAATTCATTCTTTAGGCCACATCAATTTTGTTATAGACAATATCTATATTTTCTGTATCCATATATTTTGCAAGGATATATGCCATATCCATTTTCAAATTTTCATCATTCTTCTCTGGAATATTCTGGAATCTTAATATGTAGGCTGCTTTGTCAGTTTCCAATTTTATAAGTATGTCTTCCATAGAATTCTGTTTAGACTTTATGGCTTGCATTTGGAGGTCTACTTCTTCTGAATTAGTTTCTAGCTTACTTGTTGTTTTAGCCAGGCCGGAAATTTATTGTTTATTTTCTGTAATCTATTTCTTGATCTCTTCAGTTTGGGTGATCATTTGTTGGGTCAGTAAATCAAATTTTGCTTGTATGGGGTAAACATCCACTGCCACCACTGTAGTTCCAGATGTTGAAACTGCCTCCTGGATCAAATTTTGTAAATCCTTTAAGGAAATCTGGGCTAAATTGGTAGCCACCGATTTCACTTGCCCTGGGGATGGAACACCAGGGGTTTTCCTTGTCCCACTAGCCATACTTAAGTATTCTATTAACAACAGATAATTTATTTATTTATTATTTTCAATTTATAACCCACCTTTCCTTAGGCCAAGATTTTATATTTCTGTAGTTCTTGGGTAGCAAAGCTTCTTCATTTTGTGGTTCAATTTCATGAAGCCTCTGCCTGACAGCTGTTCTTGCCTTGTATAGGCTTCCATAGAAGTGCTGCCGTCCCAGATCTTCTGGGAATAGGCCAATCTGATGTAACTTATCAAGAATTTGTGAGGACCAGGCAGGGTAAGGGTCTAAGGCTAAAAAGTAAGGTATTAAAGTCTTCGGGTTGTAATGAATTTTTAGCCAGAGTGTTATAGCCTGTTCCCAAACCTTTGCTTCAACTCTGAGTAGCCCAGCCTCTTGCCTAAGTGTTACATTAGAAGTGCTTCTAGGAACGCCAAATAGAGATCTAAGGAATTTAGACTGAACCCTTTCAAGGGTCTTTAGATTCGCAGAAAGTCCGATTTGTGAACCATATAGGAGTTGAGCCAATGATTTTGTCTGGAAGGTTTTTAAGGCCATGGGGCGAAAGCCTGCACCTTTCCTTCTAAATAATCTAAGAATGGCATTTGCACTTCTCTCTGCCAGGTTAGCTGATGAGGACAGATGTGCTGAGAATTTGGAATTATAAGACAAGGTAATGCCTAAGTATTGAAAGTTCTTCACTTGATCTATGACATTTTCTTTAATATTCCAGTTGAACTTCCTGAATGATTTACCAAAACAGACAATTTTAGTTTTAGCGAAATTAATAGATAGTAATTCAATGTCACATTGCTCTTTAAATTTTATTAGGGTTCGCTTCAGGCCAATCCTTGTCTGGGATAAAAGAACAGCATCGTCAGCATACATTAAGATTGGAATCTTTCTGCTACTTGAGAATGAGGGAACATGAGTATCAATTGAATGAAGGCATGTGATTAAAGAGTTGACACAGGTGTTAAATAAGAAGGGAGCCAAAAAGCAACCTTGTCTGACTCCTTTTTGCACTGGAATTCTTTTCGATAGCTTCACATCTTGTGTGAGTCTTATTTGGATGTTATTATTTTCATGCAGTTTAATTAATAAAAGCAATAGCCTTCTATCGATACCC